>NC_053441.1:60545585-60611800 GCF_007990345.1 Gossypium hirsutum | reverse complement strand
AAAGAGAGTACAAAACTCGCTATCCGGTGTGATGACTTCGATGACGGCCCGACCCGCAAAAATAGATGAGTCCAAGCAACCTATAATGGGTGACAAGGAAACACCGGGTGAGTTTATAACTCAGTAAGTCATAAGCAATGCACTACTATACATCAATAACATTATCACAAGAGGAACAAAATGGAATGAGACAATTTACTCCATCCATACCGAACCATGCCATAGTTCCTCCAATCTATCGATTCAATTTCATATCAATTCATGCATTCACAATCCATATACTCATCAATAGGACATTGAAGCATTTTCATATATCAATTTATTTTCGTTACAATCAAACCACAAAACAGCCTTTCACCCATCCTACGATAAATTTTTATGTACGTGACTTCAAGTATAGTTGTCACATAGGTTCAACTTACCGAGCTCAACACCAAGTATAAGCATAGCACATATTAGCCATGTACTCGAGACACTTACCCGATCCGCTGTCCGCGATCGTCTCAATAGTGTCGCACACATAGTGTCCATAATGATTCACGAATGTATATTGAGCCCGCACACTCAGTGCTATATAATCAACTCGCACACTTAGTGCCACGTAATCAAATCGCACACTTAGTGCTACATAGTCAGACTCGCACACTTAGTGCCGCATGGTCAATTCGCACACTTAGTGCATCATATTCATTTCGCACACTTAGTGCAACATAGTCAAATCGCACACTTAGTGCTGTACAATTTAATCCCGCGCACTTAGCGCCAATCTCATGGTCATAAATGGTTATCCCGCACGTTTAGTGCCGAGATCAACAACTCAGTACATCTTACCTCTTTTCGTTCATTCAACAATTTCATCATCACATACGTACATGCATATATATATGTATATTTATTCATTCCATTCAGCATCAATACATAACATTATGACCAATGAAATAATACCAACTACATGCTTAATGACTTACCTCGTGTTGGGTAAGACGGTTCCAACTCGGCTACTCGATAACATTTTCTTTGCCTTGCTCGATTCACCTCCTTTAGCTCCTTGAGCTAAATCAATAATTTAACTAGTTTAACCACCTTGCTAAATATTTACAATCCAATCTCACATGTATATGTATGTTAGTATATTCGGCTAATAATCTCATGCAACTACCAAAGCCGAATCAACTAAATGTACTTATGTATATACACATATATCATCATCGAAATCACCTAAGCTTAGACATCAATTTTTAATTTCAAGCAAGTTGCCGAATGCAACCTTACTAAATTCTCATGGATTCAATAAACCATTACCATGAAATCAACAACCAAATTCATAGACAATTTAGGAAAATCACATTGCAAATCTCAAATTCAAACAAAAACCATGGCCGAAATGCACATATAACCACATAACAAAAATATCAAACCTTTGGTTGCCTAACTAGCTTAACATCCATCAAATTTTAAATCAAGAAACTCACCTCATCTATAATGAACCCTCAATACCCTAAAGCATCAAAAACGACATCAAAGAAATTCAACCATCCATGGCCGAATGTCCTTGACCTCTAATCACCTAGATTTTTTTTATTCTTTAAGCCTCATCCAACTCATATTTTTCATTGACAACCTCCTTAACTTCAATTTATTCACCTCTTTAATCATGCTACATTCGACCATTATTTAACAATAATTCATGCATCCTTTTTATTAAACACTCAAAATCAACCATCTTCATACCTCATCACCAAAGACATCAAAATACCAACCAAGAATGTAACATTCATGGCCGAATATCATCTCCATCAATTAACAAAATTTGAACCATGGCTAGGTAGATTTTCACTTACAACTTAAAATATACATGAATCTCAAATAATAATATCAAACATACCTTAGTCTAGCAAACCACCATAGCCGATTTTCTCAAGCCTTTTTTCCCCTTCCTTTCTTTCCTCTATTCGGCCAAGGATGTTCAAGAATGAACTCCTTTTTTTTTCTTTCTTCAATTCACGGCAACAAGGGGGTGAGACCATGTTATTTTTTTTCCATCACCCTTCCTTTCATTATTTAATCACCATGCTTATTATTTTATTTTCTTAACATGCATCACTAGCATAACATGTTGGAGACATGTTTCCACCCATAGCATGGCCGGCCACTATGCTTTAGTTTGGCTAATTGACATGCAAGGACAACATTTTCCCACTTTAATACTATTTGGTCATTACTTATTTACCTATCATAATTTTCCAAGTCTTTCAACTAGATCCTTTCAAGCAAAATTCACATTCATAATATAAAATTAAAACATCAAATTTTTGTACAGGTACTATCACACATATATGATATGCAACTAAAATTTTAACTAAATTTTATGTCTCGGTTTTGTGGTCCCGAAACCACATTCCGACTAGGGTCGAATTAGGGCTGTCACAGTTACTTATTCCGATTGGAGGACTCGTTTGGAATTGTTGGGGTCTAATTGTAACAGAGGGTCTTTGTGGATACATTTCAGCTTGAGTATGCGCGTGTAGAGGGGTAAAGCCTGGAGGGTAAAGGGGTTCATCACTATTTCCTTCTTCAACATTAACAATAGGGTCCTTTCCCTTGTCTTTTCCTCCTTTCAACAGTTGCGTTAACTTTGCCATCATGTCGTCTTGGGATTCTCGCATCTCTCGCTGAATCTTTTCCAACCGCTCTTCTATCTGATCTTGCATATCTCTTTGGAGCTGCTCAAGTTTTTCTAGTCTTTGATCCATGTTCCTTGACTTCGCTCGAGTTCCGTAAGAGTGACGGTTTTCCAGGTTAACTGAAATAATTTTATTTAGTTAGGGTTTTTTAATGGTCATTAATGCATATAATGCAATGCATGAATGCAAAAGGCGTTAATTCTAGTTCAATTTCATTATGAAAACTTTACTAGAAAATAAACTTTTTTACATAAGGTGGATTACATATACGACTTAGCCCTAAAACTCAAAATTCTAATCCTCCTAAGCAACGAGGCTAGCTCCTGTCCTCGACTCGACTCTAATTCGTACTTCACGCTTAACACATCAGCTTGTACTGCTAACGTCTGCAAGTGATCAGCCACCTCTCGAATTTGAAGCACGGCTTCTCCCATGATTTGATCTCTATCTCTTACTTGGTTCTGAAAGTAGTGCAACTGTTCGGTTTGACGATCTTCATTAGATCTCATGTGCTCAATCCGCATCTCGCAACTTCGCAATGCTGCTTCTAACTCTTCAATTCTTCGTTTCATCTCTTCAATTCTACTTAGGCTTGCTTTTAATTCCATCACAGAATTTCGATTTCGATGCCGATGGAGAGATTCTTCTAACTCGGACACTCTATTTTCTAGTTTCCCTTTTTCTTTCAGACTCTTCTTTAAAGTCTCGTTCTGGGTTTGAACTTCTTGAAACCTCGTTTCCCATCTATCAGCTTTGTTCTTTTCTTCTTGAACTTCCTTGCGCCATTGTTCAGAAGTCTTTCCCAACCCGGCGGTTCTCATTGATGATCGCAACTTCTTGTAATCTGTTTTCAGACTATCCAGATCTTCTTCAGCCCTAGCTTTTCCTTTTCTTAATCGCTCCATCTCGAGCTTCTGGACATCTACATCCAACCTTAAGTTTGTTTTTTCTTCCTCCATTTGCTCTATCTGTTTTTCCAACTCTGCATTTCTTCTTTCAAAATCTTGCTTCAAAATTTCTAGTTCAGAAGGGATGACCCGTAAGTGCTCCTCTATCGAATGACTGCCTTCGGGGCTTGATTTGGGGACATTGTCATTGATTCTTCTGACCCTCCATTCTTCATATTCGGGGGTTGTCATTGGTCCTACAGCTAATCGCTTCATTTGGCGAGTCTGATTCCACGCATTGGATATCTCTCGAATCCTCTTTTTGTAGCCATCACCCCCATACGAGAATTCACACTCGGCCAGCCCCTGGGTTGCGGGTATAAACTGTCTTGATCTGTACTGTCTGAGCACTAATAACGGGGCATAGCCAATAGCTCCCCAGATTCCAAGCAAAGGGACCCAATCAAAACTACCGCATCGGTACAAAATTTCGTCTGGAAGTAACCACGGAGCTCTCCATTCAATGCAAGTTTTGAAGAATTGCCATCCATTTTTCCATTGAAATGTCGTCCCTTCTCGGTGTAGCTATCATCTCCTTTAGCGGCGAATAGTTTTCAGAGAAGACCCGATATGACACCTTATCCACTTTTCAAAAATGACTGTGGAACCACGCAAGTAACAACTGTGCACATCCAATGAACCTGCCTTCGCCCGCTCGCCGACAGGTACTCAATGATCTGAATGTCTCCGCTAAAATTGCTGGAACCGGGGTAACTCCTTTATCAAGGCGGTCGAACAAATCAGTAACCGCCTCATCAATATGCCCCAAAACTCTAGGAAAGATAACTAAGCCATATATGCTTAGGGCGAAGATATCTACCCTCTTTTTTATATCCGGGTGCACCAAAGCCACATCTTTCAAACTCCTCCAAGAAATGCACTTGTTATCCCCTTTTGTTTAATTCGGGCCGTAACACACTGCTCACTCATGCCTGTTATGTTCATTAACCTTCTCAAAAAGGGTACATTTGCGGCTCTTGAGTAGATTCTGTCGACTTGACTCTTTGAACACCGAAGTAAAGCCATATATTCTTCTATCGTAGGCACCAAGTCAACTTTCCCGAACGAAAAACAACTATAGGCGGGATTCCAAAATTGTGCGAGAGCCCGGAATAGGTGCTTATCTACCTTTATATCTAGCAGGTACGGCAAGTCCCCGTAATGGGAATAAAACAACTGTCTGGCCTCCTCGTCCCAATGGTCCCAAATTCCTTTCAACTCTTGTAAATCGTTCTGGGTTATGCTGATGCGGGTAAAGTCCCATAGCTCTGATATATATCCTTCAGCCAAACTATCCCCTTTCTCTTGCTGTGTCATTTCCGACCAAATTCGGACTGCCGCATTATCTTCCACCTTATCAAGAAACCTTCTTTCCATGATAAGCTTTCTTTCTAGAAACCGAATATGAACCAACGCCTTGAAATAATGAAATGCCATGCAGTTGAAATGTCATGCATCCAAAGTAAAACAACAAATATCAGTACCAGATATAAACATATAATCCAAGACAATTCAAAAAGAATAAAAGCACATCAGGGTATCTACTAGGGTTTGGTGTAGTTCTACTTAAGGTGAGTTCCTAAGGTTTACTACATGGGGTTTGGTTCTAAAGCAAAGGTACCCGAACCAGCAGATTCCTCGATCTTCACCCATTATAGGCTCATATAGACCGAGTTCGGTTCAGGGGAATACATTTCCCTATGGCTGCACGGAGATGAAAATCTCACGAAGACATAGGTACGGATGTATCCCGAAAGCGATCCACTATCCTGCACGGAGGTGAAAACCTCACGAAGGAGTAGCTTCTCACTCCCACTTAAAAGGTGTGACCAACGGTCATGCAATGCAATGCAAAGATATAAAAGTTTAAAATACGAAACATGATGAAAACTATAGCTCAAAACAAATGAAATGCAATGAGAAGATCGTATATTTAAATCAAATTTTCAACTTTCGACAAAAAGACAAAAAATAATCAACTCATGGCTTAACTCACTTATTTTGAAAAAGTCCCTAGTGGAGTCGCCAAGCTGTTGACACCATTTTTTGGATGAAAACGGGGTCGACTTGGATTTTGAAAAAAAGAATGAAAACGGGAGTCGCCACCAATCCTTTTTTGACGAGGTGTGATTGGGTCACCTCAAAAGGTGGTTGTTTTTAATAAATGATTTAATTTTATTAAAACAACGATTTCGGTCTACGAAATTCAGAAAAATGAGTTCGGGAGTTGGTTACGCACGAGGAAGGATTAGCACCCTCGATACGCCCAAAATTGGTACCTAGTTGATTAATTAGTGTCTTAGTGTCGAAAATTTGAAAACTTGAAAGAATTTAAAATACGATCCCTCTTTGTAAAGAAAATGCTCAAATGTTAAGGACCTTCTCGTCTCACAATATAAAATGTCACATCCAGTAAGTTAGGACACGACATCTTGAATTTTCGAAAACGAGCTTACCTTTTATATAAAAATTCGTGTATTTCAAAAGGTTATTCAGTTAGTTAAGGTGAACGAGGAAAATCGAAACCCAGTAAGTTAGGGCACGTTTCCTCGAATTCCCAAACACCGAATATTGCCTTTACTTGCAAAAATCTTATTTCGAGGTAACGAAATGCCATACCCAGTAAGTTAGGGAACAACACCTCGTATCTCCGAGAATAAGCATTTTTTAAAACTCATGTCACGATTTAAAAGAGTATTCCGTTATTTAGGTTAAAGGAAAAAAATCGAAACCCAATAAGTTAGGGCACGATTGTCTCGAATTACCAAATACGGAATATTACTTTTATGAAAGAATTATTATTGGGTTGGATATAATGATAATAAGAATAATATTAAAGTAAAGTAAACAATAATACTATATATAAATGTATATATATGTATATAATAGAAATACACACTACTATATAATAATAATAAATATAGAAATACAAAAAGCAAATATAATAAAAATATTAAATTAAAGTAATAAAAAATAATACTATATATAAAATATATATACATAAAAATATACACTAATATATAATAGTAATAGTGATAGCAAAAATAATAAAAATATAAGTAATATTAATAATATATTAGAATACAAAAGTAAAGTAATAACAATAGGGGTGATAATAATAATAATACAAACAATAATACATATATATAATAATAGTAGTTAGAAATAAAAAATAATAAAAGTAACAATAATGATAGTAATAATATAAATAAATATGGAGAGGGCATATATAATATAATAATAATATAAAAATAATATATACATGAGAAATAATAATAATAATATAAATAATAGTAAAAATAATAAAATAATAAAACAAAGCTCTCAACTCTCTTTCTCCCTCTTTTCTAAATCCGGCCGTTGGTCCGGCTTTGCTTCGGTCATGGACCCCCACGGGCCGCCATCGGTGCCACCGTACACGGCGGCCGGACCTCAAAAAAAACTTTTTCGATAATGAAAATATGGGTAAGCTTCTTACTTTTATTTTTACTTTCGTATAAAAAAACAAAATAAAATTGAAAGGAAAACAATAAACAAACAAAGAACTAAAGATAAGAATAGACAAAAGAAACCTCTTTTACTTTGATCTTTGATTAATCTCCAAAAACTAGCCTTTCCAAGAAACAAAAATAACCTTTTTTACAAAAAAACACCTCCAAAAAACAAAAAAAACTTCCTCCAAAACAAAGAACAATCCTTCTCCAAAAAACCAAAAACCCACCTCCTAAAAACAAAGTCTTGAATGGCTTTTATAGCCAAATTTTACAAGTGGAGTGGTTGGGGTGGTTTAGGTGGCCAAGGGTGGTTGAGTTGGTGGCTAAGGTGGGTGGCCAACAAAGGTGGTGGAGTAGGTGGCCAAGGTTTTTATTTATTTATTTATTTATTTTTTGTATTTGGGTTGGGATTAGGTTGGGCCAAATTAGGTTTGGTTAGGGTTAGTTTAAGTTGGGCCAAAATTGGGCCTTTACAAACTGAAAAAAATATTTTTTTTTAAATCAACTACTGGGATGTCGAAAATTAATCTCCCAACAACCAAAAATATATATATTTTTTAAATTTGATTTTGAGGTGCCGACAATTAATGTTGCAACATTCAAAAAAAAAAAAATTTTTTTAGTAATAGAGTGCTGGCCATAGGTGTCTTAACACCCTAAATTTGTTTACCGTTTGATGATTGTGTCAAAAATTTATCTAATGTCACCATTTATTACCCTTAACCCCACTTTAGTGTTCACTTTAAATCACTTGAGTGATTATTTTTGAATCAAGTGATTAACATAATTTTTTTTTTGTCATTTGGATAAAATAGCCTAGTACTTGAGATTCAATAGAAGATGTTGAAAGACGGCCTGAGAAGAACAGGTAGCCGGGCTTTTACCTGCCCGTCTTAAACGGTAACATTTAAAGTGGAAAATTAACAAACAAAAATAATAATAAAGTTACACTTACAGTATTGCACTAGCAAAATCAAGCTTTTGAACTCCGATCTTTGAAGTATCCATTACTGCATTCAAACCAAAATTTACATAAAATACAAACCAACAGAAGCAAAATAGATTGATGAGGAAGAGAGCTATACTCTGGTGATATCAGTTGACCTGAGGGACGTGATAATGATTTACTGCATAGTGGAGTGAAGGCGGCGGCTAGAGCAAATAGAGAAGGACGAAGAGGAGTAAAGAGTGAAAAAGACTTATCTGTTACAGAGTGTGCCCAGATTTGCCGTGGTGGCAGTGGAGAACGATTAGGAGTGGTTGAAGCCGCCGAACTAGGCTGTGGTTACAGTATTGTATATCAGGGGACAATGGAAGAAGAAAGGGTCTGGTGCTTTTAGGAAGTCATATTTTCCCTTGATTTATGCAGCTGGTTTTCTGTTTCTTTTTAATTTTGCAACCGTATCAGCTATACAATTATACTGTACAGATGTGACGTTTTATTTTTCAATTTTATTTAATAAATTCCAGCTGTTTTCTTTTTTAATATTATTTTAAATTCTGATATATTAATGATCGACACTCACTTTATTAAATACAATTTTTTAGAGTCAGGAGAATTAAATTGCTGACATTATTTTTTTAAAAATTCTTTTTTTTGGTTGCTGAGACACGAATAACCAGCACCCTCTGCTCGATTGAAAAAATTTAAATGTTGAGATAGTGAATACCCGAGATTAAATTTAAAAAATAATTTTTTGAGTACCGGGATAAATCAATTTAAAGGAAGAAATTTATTTTTTTTAAATTCGATTTTTACTACTGATAAAGCAATTTAATTAAAAGAAGCCATCCTGAAACCGGCCATTAACAGGCCTGTGTCCCAAGAACTGATGCCCGCCATCAGAGTTGGACGGGCACGGTTCCCTAGCCTCTCAAGTCCCATCAGCCACACTTTTTTTAATTTAACTTTAAATCCCGTTTTTTAATTCTTATTCATTACTTTAAATTACTTTAAACCCCATTTTTTTTATTTAAATCCTATTCATTCATTAGTTTAAATTACATTAATTCCTATTTTTTATCACTTTAAATTAATTTATCCTCAAATTATATCTTTTTTAAATTAAAATCGTATTTTTTATAAAAAATCATTTTTTTTCAATTTTTTAAATTAAATTTTTAATTAAATTGATTTATTGGCTATTTTATTAAAATAATCTAAAAAAATTTATATTTATAAAAATAACTCAGGTTTAAAAACAATCACCAAAAATTTTTTAGAACCATGATTGCTTGATAATTTTGTCGGACTTAAAAAAATAATTTTTTTAGTTCTGGCCTGTCAATAACCGAAACCAGTGTATTTTTTAAAAGCGTATCATACTAGTATATATGGAAAAGAAAAGAAAAATATTTTTTTGAGTATTGGCCTATTAATGGCCGGCACCACCTTTACGTGAATTTTTTTTTTTACATTTTTGGGTGTCATTGGCCGGCACCAATATACGAAAAAATTTTTAAAAAAAATTTTTGGTGGTGGCCTGCCAATGGCCGGCACCACATTTATGTAAAAAAATTACATTTTTGACTGTCATTGCCCTGCACCAGTATACGAAAAAATAAAAAAAAAAATTGGTGGTGGTCTGCCAATGACCGGCACCACCTTTATGTAAATTTTTTTTTACATTTTGGGCTGTCATTAGCCTGCACCAGTATACGAAAAAAAAATTGGTGGTGACTTGCCAATGGCCGGCACCACCTTTATGTAAAAAAAATTTACATTTTAGGCTGTCATTGACCGACACCAGTATACAAAAAAATAAAAAAATTTCCCGGTAGCCTGCCAATGGCCGGCATTAAACTTTATATATAGTGAGTGGTTTGGGTTATGATAGTGTAAATAGAATGAGAAAAAAAAAATTTAAGAGAGCCATCAAAATGAGAGTGTTTTGTAGTATATTATGAAATGAGTTTTTTGGATGAGATAGTATATGGAGTTTTTCGTAGTGTACAACCAAATTTTGGGGTTGAATTATATACTGTCATATTTTAATAGAGTTGAATTATATACTGTCATATCCACCCTAAAGGTTATGCTATTAAGGGTTGGATGATTATTTGCACCGTAGATGGCTAATCGAGTTGTCCAACGCAGATGGACATTATCTATGGTGCAATAGTGTTTATTCCGCAACTAGGTTCTGATTATAACCGGTTGGTAGAGTCTCCATGCAAAGGTATCTCATGGGACAATGGAAGAAGAAAAGGTCTAGAGTAGAAAAAGATTAATTGTAAAGAAACTAGTACCGATACAACGTAGATCTGATTCAAGCAGAAGACGATTAATTGTGAAGAAACTAGTATTAAAAATAATTGTATTATTTCTTAAGAATAATTGTATTTTTTATATATGTAAATTTCATATAGTTGTTTAGGATTTAAGGTTTCATTTTTATTGTGTATGTAAATTTAATTTGTCGTGTAGTATTACTTATTTGAATTATTAAATTTTAAATATTACGAAGTCATTTATTCAAACAAATAATTATTTTAGTGAAATTAAATTAAGTAAAAATTAACAGAAAAAATAAAAGAAATCTTTACAGAATAATTTTAAATAATTAAATAATTATTTAAAAATAAAAGAAATATTTACAAAATAATTTTAAATTAAGTAAAAATTAACAGGAAAAAATTAAAATTGTCGCGATCCTGGTGACGTCCCCAACGCTGGCGTGTAACGGTCCGGATGCCTCTGTTAGCGATGTCGTGCACCTTGCTGAGGCGTTTGATAATTGCTTGGTCTGGCTTCCGGTGTAGTTAGAAAGGTAGAATAATCATATACACCATAATCGGGACTTAATTGGTATTGGGTGATCGGAGGTGCCGATGGAAAAATATCCTCAGTGGTGGGTGTACATGTTTCGGGATGGAACTCCGGGTGGTATGAGAATGATTCGAATCGTGTCGAATGTTTAGGCTAGAGGTCGTAACCAAAAATATCTTCGAATGATGGAGGAAATTCATGCAGCGATTCAGGATCCATGTACTGTGATGATAAGCCGGATGCTTCATATTAGGACCCGAGTTCGGTGTTTGAGGCAGTGTCAGACTCGATGTTCCCGAATGGCAGAACTCGGTTACTGTGCGGTTGTGCTTTCCTTGGTTGCCATCGAGAAAATTCAAGTTGCGCGTCTCTTTGGATCATCATGTACTGACCTTGGAATATTAAGGGTTTCCTGTGTGCCATATACCATGATGTGTACTAGGGCATAGGAGAGAACCCTCCCTCTAAGGCATACAAGAGAGGGCGCTTCAAATGTCACTGATTCTACAGAAAGATATACGGTTCATGTTTTTCTACTCAATTTAAAGCGTCCCGACTCGAACCCTTTTTATCCATTCAGTGGAGATCTTTGATGTCGACGGGAGGGTTCGGGATAGGTTGTACACAATCGAACTGCCTCAAAACCCGACCTCCATCATGTCACTCCACCATATGAGCGCCACGATATCTTCCTTAGTATACGGCATCCATATAAACTGCAAAATAAAGACAACATATTACTTTTTTCTTGTGCGTTGCAATGTGTAGATCTCATCTATGAATTGTTCAACATTTAAGTTTGCTCTCACACACGCTGCATGATCATGTGCACACGGATATCGAAGAGTCTGAAATATCTCGCACTCGCATCGTCTGTTTCGCAGATCAGCTGCGTACGACCTAGGTGGAAGACTCGAATGACGACCGATGTACTCCTGAACTCGGAAAGTCTCCAAGTCACGCGAATACAATTCTACATTCATTGTTTATACCCTTCGACTATTTACCGCCATGGCCTTTCGGACGACCTCTACGTACATGTGCCCGGCCTCGATCTGCTTAGCTTGTCTCAACCCCATCTTAGGCATCAATGTCGCCAACCTATAAAATGTTGCCGAGAATACAGCAGAAATCGAGAGATGGCATGTGCGCCTCAATACAGAGTTGACCGCCTCTACGAGGTTTGTCGTTATCTGTCCATACCGAAACCCTTCATCGTAACTTTGAGTCCATTGCTAGTTCTCCATGCTGCCCAACCATGTCCGAAGATTTGTTGGTAAAGATGACATCTGAGATTCAAGCCTTGCGAACTTCTGCCTGAATCTTCTCGGTTCTAACTCATGGGTTGCATATTGAATTTGAGATCACCAATTTAAAAACAACAAAAAATTTGAAAAGTAATTTTTGAAATAAATACAAACAATTTTTTTACCCATGTTCACGAGCTCTTTTTTCCAATCTTTATTCTTGTAATTTCTATGAAAGTTTGCCGCGATGTACCGGATGCAATAAACAGACCTCCACAG
The DNA here is from genome assembly GCF_007990345.1 of Gossypium hirsutum. Lineage (NCBI taxonomy): Eukaryota > Viridiplantae > Streptophyta > Magnoliopsida > Malvales > Malvaceae > Gossypium > Gossypium hirsutum. The sequence goes on along the minus strand of NC_053441.1, from coordinate 60,599,380 downwards.
AACCCCCGATCGCCTTATCACAGCAAATAATCATTTCGATCTATCTGATATAAGGAAAATGTTGTTTTCTCTGACAACGTGCCTCAACAAATTTGTGAAGAAAAATTCCTAAGACTTGAAGCACTCACGCTCCACGATGGCGAAAGCGATTGGAAGTACATTTCGATTGTCGTCTTGTGCAACAACAATCAGGAGGATTTGCGTGTATTTGCCATACAACCATGTCCTGTCCGCTTGCACCATTGGCTTGCAATAAGGGAAGGCCCTAACACACGGCTCGAACATCCAAAACAATCGGTGAAAAACTTGTTTCCCCGGTTGTATCTCTCCGTTAGGTCTTTTATACGGTAGTGTTTGCAAATCAGTCACTGTCCCCAACACATACTCCTGCATTCCAACTATCCACCCTTGAAGCTCGTTGTATGACGCATTCCAATTACCATACAACTCTCGCATCACCAATTCCTAAGACTTGAAGTACTCACGCTCCACGATGGCGAAAGCGATTGGAAGTACATTTCGATTGTCGTCTTGTACAACAACAATCAGGAGGATTTGCGTGTATTTGCCATACAACCATGTCTTGTCTGCTTGCACCATTGGCTTGCAATAAGGGAATGCCCTAACACACGGCTCGAACATCTAAAATAATCGGTGAAAAACTTGTTTCCCCGGTTGTATCTCTCCGTTAGGTCTTTTATACGGTAGTGTTTGCAAATCAGTCACTGTCCCCAACACATACTCCTGCATTCCAGCTATCCACCCTTGAAGCTCGTTGTATGACGCATTCCAATTACCATACAACTCTCGCATCGCCAATTCCTAAGACTTGAAGCACTCACGCTCCACGATGGCGAAAGCGATTGGAAGTACATTTCGATTGTCGTCTTGTGCAACAACAATCAGGAGGATTTGCATGTATTTGTCATACAACCATGTCCTGTCCGCTTGCACCATTGGCTTGCAATAAGGGAAGGCCCTAACACACGGCTCGAACATCCAAAACAATCGGTGAAAAACTTGTTTCCCCGGTTGTATCTCTCCGTTAGGTCTTTTATACGGTAGTGTTTGCAAATCAGTCACTGTCCCCAACACATACTCCTGCATTCCAGCTATCCACCCTTGAAGCTCGTTGTATGATGCATTCCAATTACCATACAACTCTCGCATCGCCATTTGCTTCGCCCACCATGCCTTTTGGTATGACACTTTATACTTGAATCGAGCTTGCATATCCGCAATAAGGACCGAGACTTGAATGGTGGGTGACTCTTTCACCAAAGGGATGATACAGTTGCATATAGTTTTTGCATCTAACTTTTTATGGTCTTGCGACATATGAGCGGACGTGCATGTGTGTGGACCTTCTAGTTTCCTTATCATCCACATCTGTGTCCGTTGCATTAACGTGGCTCGGACAGGCTATTTACAACCACTCGACGCTTTCCAACATTCTCCTGCGTACAAAGACTGCGTCGACTTCGTTACTTTATAATCCACACCTAACTTCAAGCTAAGTTGTTTTATAGCATGTAAAAAGTCTTTTTTTTTATCAAATTGTTGCCTTACAAACAAGTCTTCGTCAAAATCATTGTCAACTAGGTGAGTCAGCACAATATTTGGGTATTCCGAGAACTTGCATGCAGAAGTCGCATCAGGATCCACGTCGGTCATGAAGGACCCTGGATTATTTCTTATAACTATACTAGGGCCCATGTTTTCGGTCGAATGGGGGTTCGCATTTTCACCCTCCACTGGCCCTTCCTCGTCTATGTCTTCAGGTATGTCATCCAAATCAGGGTCACTAAAATCATCGTTGGGATCACGGTGGGATTGATCATCATTATCGGACTCTTCATCACAATCTTCTATGGTGGCCAACACCTCTGGATGGATCTCTTGACGAGGACACGACTATGGGGTGTTATACGAACACCCACAAGTGTTTGGATTTTCAGGAGTTGGCGTTGACTGTCCAAAACCTGACTGATCTTCCCAAGAGACGTTAAGATCAAAATCAATTTCGGAGCGCTGGCTTGCTCGAATTACCACTTGAATGGGATCTGGTTCAACTATCTCAGCGAACAACTCAACTAGGCTGGGATTTTCTATTTTAGGGGGGCAATAAATTGCTATCATTGTCCCTAAATCATCATCATCTTCAAGCTTCATTTCTGAGAACTTTAGCGGATCGGTTGAAACCGAAAATCTATAAAATAGTCTCAACATTTGCTTCCTGCAACGACTTGCTATCTTTGTACTGATTTTTCGTTTTAAATCCAACAGTGAAATCTGTTTGTTGAATCTCATTCCTATTTTTTTCGGCTTCGAAATACACAGCCTTCTTCAGTTGTATTTATCATTTCTTCATCGAAATGAATATAAACAAACAATATTTGGGAACTCATTTAAAAAAATGCTTTCTTCTAAATAGAGGAAAAAAAATTCAAACCAAAGAAAATGGAAGATTAAATACATATATATTTGATAAATTTGGTGCCGGCCATTGACAGCCCGAAATGTAAAAAAAATTTATATAAAGGTGGTGCCGGCCATTGGTAGGCCACCACCAATTTTTTTTTATTTTTTCGTATACTGGTGCCGTCCAATGATAGCCCAAAATATAAAAAAAAAACAAATTTTACATAAAGGTGGCGCCGACCATTGGCAGGCCACCACTAAATTTTTTTTATTTTTCGTATACTGGTGCCGACCAATGACACCCCAAAATGTAAATTTTTTTTACATAAAGGTGGTGCTGGCCATTGGCAGGCCACCATCAAAATTTTTTTTCGTATACTGGTGCCGAAAAATAACAGCTCAAAATGTTAAAAAAAAATTTACATAAAGGTGTGCCGGCCATTAGCAGGCCACTACCAAAAAAAATTTATTTTTTATTTTTTATTTTTTCGTATACTGGTGCCGGCCAATGACAGCCCAAAATGTAAATTTTTTTTTACATAAATGGCCGGCACCACCAAAATTTTTTTTTATTTTTTTCGTATACTATTGCCGGCCAATGACAGCCCAAAATGTAAAAAAAATTTACATAAAGGTGATGCCAGCCATTGGCAGGCCACAACCAAATTTTTTTTTATTTTTTCGTATACTGGTGCCTGCTAATGACCCCCCAAAATGTAAAAAAAAATTTCTCGTAAAAGTGGTGTCGGCCATTGATAGGCCAGCACCCAAATTTTTTTTCTTTTTTTTTCCTGTATACAAGTATGATACGATTTTTTTAAAAAAAATACACTGGTTCCGGCCATTGACAAGCCAGAACCAAAAAAAATTATTTTTTTTAAGTCCGACAAAATTATCAAACAATAATGGGTCCAAAATATCAGGTGGTGCCGGCCATTGACAGGCCACCATCCCATTTTACTGTTCATTTCAAGTTATTTTGGTGATTATTTTTAAACTTGAGTTATTTTTATAAATATAAAAAATTTTTGGATTATTTTGATAAAATAGCCTGATTTATCATTTAATTATTTTATTTTTAATTAAAAAATTATCTGATAAAGTATATACTAACACTCAAAAAAATAATTTTTTAATAATAAAAAAATGGTATAATGTATTTTTGTCCAACACCCAAATAACTTTTTTAAATATTGGTATAAATATATATCATTATGTTACGGTTTGAAAAAAATATATACTGGTGTTGCCATTAACTCCCCATCACAAAAAATATATATATTTTTTTAATACCTAACACAATTATCAGACAATTCAAAAATTAATGTGGTGCCGACCACTTAAGCCCCTCAACCTAATTTTACTATTCATTTTAAGTTATTTGAGTGATTACATTTTAATGTAGGTTATTTTTGCAATTATTTTTTTTTAGATTATTTGAGTAAAATAGTGAGTTTGAAGCTCTAAGTTCAAATTTTTAGGTTCAAAGCTACATTTTATTTTTTGGATTTAAGATTCAAAGCTACATTTTATTTTTTGGATTTAAGATTGAGGGTTAGAGGTTCAAAGTTTACAAATTAAGACTTAGGTTTTACTACTCAAATTCCTAAAAAACATCACAAATTGTCTAAATTTCTAAGTTGTCTATTTCAAATAGACTAATTTAAGGGCTTAATTCTTTAAACATAGAACTCAGTTTGGCTAGGAAAAGATCACATTTCATACAATTAAAATCAGCTAAAATTCGAGTAGAATGAGCAAACGATGATTTTAAAAAGTCTTAGATTTAGTTATCCAAATAAATTAAAAACCTTTAGGATTTAGTTAAGATTTTCTCCTTTTTTTCATTAAAATTTTCAAGCTAATTAAAATAGAAGAGCCTAAATGTAGCACCATATACTACTTTCTTGCATACTAAAAACGGATGTGAGGGGAGGACACAAGCTAGTTCAAAAAAACTGTTATCCTGGTAAAACGGATACAATTATATTCAACCTTGTACCGATACAAACGAGTAAATTCCTTCTCTCGATACCATTCTCCGGTAGTCAATTAACGTAAAGCTTAGAACTGACTAATATCTAAAGCATATTACACAGCCAATGCGGAATTCATGAGTTCTGAGTAGTCGTTAGTGCCGTCTAGGCAATTCTTCTTACATTGCAACATCTGGATCGAGCCGTTTTTGTATAGCAGCTGCAGCCTGTAAATGTAAAACAGCAATGGTACATCAATTATTGACGATGGGATAATTCAAGATTGTGCAGGTAAGAATAAAACCGACAGTGCATTCTCACCTCAAAGTTGCCGATTTTGTACAAGTAAGCCATCTCTTCCCGTAACTGAGTTTGTTCTTTCATTGCTTGCGCCTGCAAATTTATATAGACGGAGGTGAGAAAAGCATAACATGTCTGGGGTTCAACAGATTAGCACAAAATGGTCACTATGTTTGGAAGGCTAAGAAAAACTAACCATTCCACTCTGCATAGCAAGTTTCAAAGCTTGAACCTCTTCTTCCTTCTGCTTTTCACGGGCCATAAGCATTTCTTGCCTGAAAATGCAGATTCAGATTATGAGCTGTTGTTAAGATCATCAAATTTCACATTCAAATCCCCGTACTACATAACTAAAGAAAACAGGCATCCACTATCAGTTTTCCTCCGAAGAGGCAGAAATAAACCTTGCAAATAACATATTTCATGGTAATATCGGATCGGTAAACCGGATGTTACAAACAGTTCTGGATAGGCATTTCACAGTTGAGATTTCCAAACAATTCTTGTTTATGACAACCCCATCATCTTATTGCACATCTCAAATACACATGTTACATGACGGCATAAAGTGCGACATCATACTTACTTAGGATGATCAAGGGATGTGCAAATAAACAGCCATTAACTACTACGGATGCAAAATCTGTGTAACGAAATTGCATTTAAGAAACAACCTCCATTAGGAGTTCATCTAATGATGAATCTAAGAACAGTGATAACTGATGCAGTAAATGGCAGTTTTTAAGCAATTATACCAATCAATAGAGCTTAAGAGAAAAAAAAACACGGGTCAAATATAAGTTAAATTCAAAGAAAGCTATATTCAATAAAGCTGAAAAACAAGAATATCAACTACTTCAAATAAAATATGGCATAAAATGATGCATCAAAATGTACCGGCGCTGTTCTTCATCATTGAATACAGTACGCTCTCCTTGGAGAACCTTTTTAACACCCTTTTTGTTCTCTTTCTCCATTTGGCGCTTATAATAAGCATCAAGGTTATAGTATCTGCAATGACCAATAAAGAAGATATCATGTCCATGCCCACATGATAACCCAACATACATGCCAAGTTATTGTTATTTCATTTCTTGGAATGCAAGAAATCAGTGATAAAGAAAAGATGAACTAGACCAACAGGAACACAACCAAAAACCCATTAAATAAAACACCAATCTCTTAAATGATGAGTCAGTTCCTTTTTTTGTGGCTGGGACTATTATGTACCTAAGTAGACAAAGGAAGACATGCTTTCAAGATAAGTAACTCATAGTGTCCGACACAGGTATATGTCCAGAACTGGTCGAAGGGTTCTTAAAGAACCATGTCTAGATATGAGGTGAAACATAAACACTTCAAGAAAAATGAAGAGTCAAAGGCAACACAGATTTCAAAGGGAAAAACATGCATAAATCATACCAACATCCTTTTTTTTTTCTCCGATTAAGAATTTTATAACACACATTCTTGTTGAAACAAGAATCTCTAATTCTATATGATTACAAAGCCTTACTTTTTGGAAGGAAAGGTGGCTGTGTTGTGATCTTCCATAAAACTGCAAAAATAAACACAAAATTTTAGATTTGCAAAATTAATTTAAACAACAATACAGTTAATTTTGCACGCATTGTTCAAATAAGACCATGAGAAGAGAAGAGAATCAAAACAAAAATTCACATACTCTTTAAACAACTGCTTCTCTTCCCAGTTGGGCAAGCTTTCCAAGTTTATCTGTGAAGAGAGAGAAAAAAAATATAGTTACAAACAAACTCCAAATCATTGATTCAACAAGAGCTGATCAATAAAGAACTTTCATATTTCTCTCACGACAAATTGAACATAAAACCATACATTCACCGTTAATAAATAACCTGAGAAATAGCTCATTTAAATACCTGTTTCACTTCAGCTAACCATGCTGTGAATTCAGGTCGCTTATTCCTACACATTACAGAAACAGTAATAAGAGGCTCCAATTTTCAATCTCAATAATAATGCAAGATAGGAGTTAGCATTTTTCTAACTTAAAAGGGTAAAAGTATCATGAAGGCCCTATACTAGGAATCAGATTGAGTTTTATCCCTTTATTCAAAAAGTAGCAAATTAGTTCCTGTATATTAGATTAAAGAGCAAATTGATTCTTTCTATTACAAATTTCATCATTCTTACTATTAAAAACTGGCATGACTAACATAACCAAACAGTTATTCATGGCATGCCAGGCGTAACCCATTCTGAGAGAGGAGCAGTTTTTAAGGATGAAATTTTAACAGTTGAAATATAACATTCTAAGAACATTTCCAACTTAAAATTAAGCTGCAAATTTCCACATATATAAATTAGTTTCAATTCCAACAATTTCCAAGAAGCAAAAAAACTAAAATAAATAAGAATTTCAATCTCAACCATAATAAAACCTTGGAACCAGCATTTTTGGCAACTGAAATATGAAATTTTACAAGAAGCATACCCAGAATTCCCATTTTCATATACGTAAAACTTGTTCCATTTCCAACAATTTCTCAAAGAAAAATAGAGAAGTAAATGAAACTTACCACATATCAGTTTCTCTGATAATTCCATATTTCCCCCACGAATTTGTAACAGCACCTTTCTTCCCTTTCTCTAACTTATCCTTCTTTTTCTTTGCTTTCCTTTCTTTCTCTTTTCTCTTCTTTCTTTTCCTCTCCTCGTCTCTCTCTTTTTCTTTCTTTCTCCTTTTCTTTTCCTTCTCTTTCTTCCTCCTTTTCCTTTCCCTTTCTTCTCTCTCCCTTCTCTTCCTCTTCCTCCTCCTCCTCTCCTCCTCCGAATCCGAATACCCTGATTCCGTTTCCGAATACTCCGACTGGGATTCCGATTCGGATTCTGAGTCCGAATACGAATACTCTTCACTGATACCGCTGCTGCTGTCGTGTCTTCTTCGTGGTTTGCTCGGTCGTTTCCCTTTGTCGCTTTTGCTGTGGCTTCTGGGCTTTGTATCTTCGGATTCTGAGTCGGATTTGTGTTTGGGTTTGGGTTTAGATGGTGTTCCCGTTTCTTCGTCGGAGTTCTCTGAGAGAGAACCGTTTCGATATTTACCCATATTCTCTGGTTCTTCGAGGTTTTGAGATTGAAAGGAGGACGAAAGCGAGGGATTTAACAATAATTTGTAGGTTGGGGTGGAGGCCCCTAAAAGAGAAGCGTGTTTGGTTGCAAAGAAAATGATTACGGAACTCGGAAAATGGAAATGAAAACTGGGTCGGGCTAACCTGCTTTTACATCCTCTAAGTGGGCTTTCATTAGCATCACTTGACTTAGATCCCATGATTTATGTTTTTTTTGTCTAACTAGTTATTTTAAGAAATCATATTTGGTTGTTATTAATTGTGAGTATTCGATCGAGTCGAAATATTTTAAGTTAGTGGAGTTGATAAATCCTATTTTAACAATCGAACTTAATTTGAAATTTTTCAAATCGATTAAAAAAATTTCGAGTCAAGTTAACAAATTATATTATTTATACTCAATGTTTTGTTTACATGGACTGATTATTTAACAAGTAAACGAAATATAAGATTATTTAACTACATAAATAATATAATAATTTTGCATTTTAACTTCATGGGTAAACATTTATCAAAACAATGCTTCGCTGTATTGGAATAGAGGCGTAATGGATTAGAGGCGTAATGAAATAGAGGCGTAATAACAAATCAATTGTTTGGTTGAATGTAATAGAATAGAGGCGTAATAGTAATATTGTGTTTGGTTGAATGGAATAGAGGTATAATAGCATAATGGAAAAAACTAAAATGACTAAAATACCCTTACCATAAATTTGTTTTGGTAAATGATTATTGTTATTGTTATTTAAATTTTAATAAGATTATTAATATCAATAATAAATGATTTAATCATATTTAAACATAATTATTATTAAATATATTATAATTAAAATATATAATTTAATAAAATTCTTAATAATCAATATTCTTATATGAATTTACTCAAATCATAATATATGATACTATAAAATATAAATTAACATAATTATTATTAAATATATTATAATTAAAATATATAATTTAATAAAATTCTTAATAATTAATATTCTTATATGAATTTACTCAAATCATAATATATGATACTATAAAAGATAATTTGAAATAATTAATATTAAATATATTTTAATTAAAATATATGATTTAATAAAATTTAAAATAATTATAATTAATAAATTATCTTATATGAATTTGTATAATTTAAAATAATTATTATTACATATAATTTAATAATAATATATAATTTCATAAAATTCTTGATAATAAATTTTCTTATATGAATTTATACAATTTAAAATAATTAATATTAAAAAGAACTAAAAAGCACGTCCCGATGAATTTGGATAAATGATTGTCTAGATGCACTTGAATCAATAAATTCATTCTTGATGTAAAAATCTTTTTTATATTAATTTATATAATTTAAAATTTCAAAATACTAATAATATAAATAACCACTTATTAAAAAATACATATAGAATGGATCTAGATAAATAGGTGTCCAAATTCAATTGTATCTAGATAATATTCAAATAATAAACATAAAACAGAATGGAATGAAGAGGGCAGACAGTAAAAATTTTGCCATGAAAGTATGACTGGGGATGCCTGCTAAATAGAATGCATGTCTTACAAGATCCACCTTGTTTCTCAAATGATTGGATAAATTTTTCTCACACAATTATTTTCTTATCATTCAGCCTAATCTTTCCAACCCAGATCACCGCACAAGAGAAAAAGGGGTTAAAACAACAGAAACGGTTCAGAAATTCTAGTCGAGACCAAAAGCTTGGCCATTAAATTCACAAAGATGTCAATAGCCCCAGTAGTCATTCCGGATCTCATCATCGAATTTCTTTTTAAGCTCTGGATGTTTCTCAAAGTACTTGTCTGCGGTCATGGTGCTGATCTTTTGCTGCTCATAAAAAAAGATAAAAAATTCAGCAATTGTGATTTGGAACACAACAACACACATTTCAGCATTGTTTTATTTATTACCTTAAGTTCTTGAACCTCGGCAATTTCTTTCTCCAATCGCTCAGACTCTTTCAAGGATTTCTCCTCTGCCTCTTTCAATTCTACAAGCTATAACCACAAATAAATAGCACATCATTCGAGGAAAAAACTTGGAGACAGGGTAAAAGAGAGTCAATTATCCTGTTGATTCTCACCAATGCATCAAATTTTGGTTTGTATTGAGGAGTGACAGTGTCAACAAACTTGGGGATCTCTACACATGCAATGGAAGAGTATATAACATTTGTAACGGTGAATCCCTCAAAACTCCATCAAAACCTTATAACAAGCATGATAAATATGATTACTTCGACTGCTAGAAATTGCAGACAAGTGAGAATTGAGTAGCTAGATGTCTATATTTTCTTCATTCTACTTTGAACATAAGTATAGGAGTATCTCAAGTTTTGGTGTCCAGAAGAATCTGATCACATAATAGCATTATTGAAATGAAACATCTACGGCATTAATCTGAAATTGTTAAATGCTAATAACATTCAACAAGTGACTTGCACACAAATAAGAATTGTATTTGCAAACAAAATAGCAGCCAATTTAAACAATGTCCTCATTGGCAATTGATTTCCATTTAACTTTCAGTGAAGTATGGGGCATGGAACTGATCTAGGAAAGATCAAGGAGATCTGGAGCTGGAAAATGATTGATAACTGTGTTACACAAACTCGAGTGCAAGTGTCAGATCAGGCTAAATGTCCAAACTGGGTATGTTCAACTTTTTTCCAAGAATTTGTAGGGTCCTTGAAGGGTCATATCCCCATCTCTATGGTCCAGATATAGGTCAGGCATTGATATTTCTGTAAAAAACAGTCAGAGAAATATAAAGCAATAGCAATAAAATCCATACTTTACTAATACCCTTTCCAAAACCCCAAAAACTGAGAGTGAAGAAAGGAAAGAGCTAGCTACTTAAGGTGACCATATCAGCATCCAACTAAGTAATAGTTCCCTTGTACCATAGAGATGATCTTCAAAGTAACAAATTCAAGAAGTGGCACCGCATGAGGAACACAAACATGTGGAAGCCAAACAATTTATGATTTTATAGACCTGCAACTGATCTAAGCATAACCATATATAGGATGACTGGAAATTTGGATAGAGAGTAGGCCAAATAAGATAACTATCAAATTAACTTACTCTCATATGCCTCTTTGTACATATCTACCAGGCGTGAGCCAATTCATTTTCTATAGTACTCCCAGTCAATGGGTTCAGGTTCCTGCTTAAGAAATCGAATTATTAACAAGATAGGACTGAAACCTTGAACAAAACTAAAATTTCCTTAAAAATGAAAAAAGAAAGGTTCCAAAATCAAATCTTGAACAAAAAAATTCAACCTTATTGAAAATTTATTTCAATATAAAATATTAAAATCATCATTAAAAAACTAAAACCCTAAGATCTAATCAACGGATTAACCCAACAAATCTATGAAAAAAATCAATAAAAATGCTAAAAAGGAGCTAGGGATTAGAGAGAATATAAGAAAAAGACCTGGCTGAATTTGGTTTGTAAAGTAGAGTTAACTTCATCAAAAGTGCGACGAAGAGTAGCGAACTCTTTGCGAGCCTCATCGGAGACCAAAAGCTTAGCCATCCCTTCCCAATCAATGTTCTTTGATGCTTTGAACGCGACATCGACGACTTTCTTCCCCGGTCCGCTCATTTTTCTCGCACTTTCTCGCTTCCCAAACGCGAGACGGTGGAGATTTGGTTCGAAAAAAACTGCTGCTGATGTTGGGAGGGAGAGGGTGGGGTGGAGCAGCAGATTTTGGCTGTGGAGGGTAAAATAGAAACGATTAGCTAATCCTTACTTTTGAAACGGAATGGCTAATCGTTGTTGAAGCAGAGAAAATGAGGAATACATCCGTGTTGTAATAGGCCTGTAATAGGCAATACATCAAACCAAACACGGGATTAAGTGGCGTTTAGTGGGGCCCACGGATTAAGTCAATACACCCAACCAAACACGCTCTTAGTTTTGTATTTTAATTTAATGGTTTTGACTTTTAACTTTAGAAAAGATAAACATTTATCAAAATGACGCAGTTTTGTCTTTTCTTATTTGAATTTTCGAATAACTCGAATTGTATAATTCATATTCTAGTTAAACTGAAAATTTTGATTTTTTATTCGAGTTGATCTGAATAACTCGATTAACTCGAACTATTTAATTCAAAATTTGAATTTTTTTATTGAGTTTTTTAAATCGAATCGGATTTTACTCACCCCTAAACTTGTAATTACTTTTTTGATTTTATGTGTGTTGCATGTGAATATCTATACTATTTATAATATCTTTTATTTGGTTGATGTCAACATGTCATTTTCAATCAGGTTACCATTTCGATTAGAGAAATTATAAAAATGATTTTATGTAATTAAAATATATTATATTATTTAAAGGTATTTTAATCTTTTTATTTTAACAAACTAATAAAAATTTTCATATTGTGATATTTAAACCTAAACCAATTGCATCATTAAAATTTTTAATTTACCACTCAACCAAAATTTTATTTTAATATTTTTATTTTATAATGCATATTTTACTACTTCTATCAATTTTATTTATTAATAATCTTTTTAGACCTAATTTTTTTAATATATCATATATATTTTATGTGTTATTATTAATTAGTTTCAGACCATATATTTCATTATTTATTTTATATTATTTTTAAACACATATTTATGCTCTATATTTATGATTTTCACACATATGTACGGGTAATAAAAATTTTAGGATATGTAAGTAATTATTATTTTTAATATATATATAATGGTCAAAAGAATAAAAGAATTTAAAACCATAATTTAAATAATTGTACGATACTCAAAAAAAATTATATTGTTTAAAAGATGAATATGTTGTAGATTCATATTTTCTATTATTTAATCTTCATTTTATTTGCAAAATTAAAATAAATCAACTCAAAAAGAGTATTTACTCTTCAATTAAAAAAGAGGCCGTACTCTTTATTAACTCTAAACTTTAAAAGGGTGTGGTAATTTTAACAACTTACAATCTAACAAAGATAAATTTTGAAATTGTGAACATAATTTCTTCAAAAAAAGCATTGAGGGATGACCGAATCGAAAATTTACCTCAAAAGGGGGACAACACATTAGATGATCTTGACACCCTTTGTATTGAGAACATAAAGACTTCTAAATTCATGTCCTCTACCAATAATATGTTTCATTATAAGATCCTGAAAGATACAATGATCGGGAAAAAAATGAGACACGATAATTTAAGGCACAAGTAAGGTTACTAACAAATAATAGGTTAAAATAAAAATCTAAGAAGTTCAACACCAAGTTTAGGAAAATAGATGGTGTTGATGTTAATCCATTAGGTAAAACAACTTTAGAAATATTTGTAGGAGAATAAATAGTGAAAAAAGAGATTTGTATTATCTGTCATGTGATTTGTAACACTAAAATCAATGGCCCATTTAGAAGATGAAGAAATGAGACACTTGATGGAGTTACCTGACACAGCAATGATAGAAGAATTGGGTTTTTGTTACTTGATATTGCAATAATTGTTTCCTATGATCTCTGAGGACCTTATTTTGTAGCTACAAAAACATTTAGTATGGCCTAGCTCATTATAATAATAGCACACCATTTCTCTCATCTCATCACCTCTTTTGTCACGATAATTTGTTCCCCCTCAAAAGAACTGAATGGAAGCTACTCTCATAAAGATATCTTGTAAAGATGAAATCTCAAAACCAGAAAGGATATGAGCTTTAGCATCCTCAAATTCTTAAAGAAGGCTAAAAAGAAAGCTCATAACTACCATTTGCTCCCTTTGAGCCTACTGAACTTTCCGCATCTGATTTGAGTGGTAGAAAAACATTAAACTCCTCATATACCCTCTCGAAGTCCATAGAGTAGGTTGTGAATGACATGTCTTGCTTAACCGGTTGGTAGAAGGCTTGACAAACTTCATATATCCGCGAGATCAGCCAAGGGGACTCCTGTGCTCCTCCCTATGCCAGCGATGCACACTACCAATCACTATAGAAGTGATCCACGGAAATATTCAAACATTTCTAGTGAAACTCAAACTTAAAAATCAAATCTAAGTAGCTCTGATACCATGACATCGAAATTGAAAAGAATGTCGAAAGAGAATGGACAGTTTTAAGCAAATTTTTTTTTTTCATTCTACTCAAGGTACATATTTATACATGTTATAACTTTACATAAAAGAAAAGATAATAAGATAAAATCTCTATGATTTGTTATATATTTATAACTATATAAATAATTCTCTTACAAAGGAAGAATATTGCCATACAAAACATATAAAAATATGATCCTCAAATGTAAAAAACATAAATAAATATACTCAGATTGAACAGATGCCATATCTGATACCATCCAGGTAACATAAGTACCATATACATAAAGCTTACAGAAAAGAAGTATGGTAAACTGATAAGATCTCAGCCAGCTCAATCCCAATTCTTGAAAATGAAATTGCTAGTATATTTATAAAAATATTAAGCGAGTTTCCACGCAATTTTTCCAACAATTAATATGTGTTCAGTTTGTTCATTGACGTATCTTTTTACAACTATACAAAGCTCAAAGTCAATAATGCTTTCAAAACAAGAGAAGACAAAGAATGATGCAACAAAATAGAAAGATGGATACTCTACTAAGAGATTTGTCGACCTGCATTTCTTGCCTTCTCATCCTGAGATTGTTATTCCCAAAAAACAGATTCGAAGATTGGTAAGGATAAGTAAACATACTTGTGTTTGAGCTCCCTGATATCCGTGCATACACCATTTCCTCTAACATCCCAAACATAGGATTGAAGAAATTTGTCATCGCTATACCACCAAGGCTAGATGATGCTAAGGTTGCATGGTCTCCATAAGGGTGAGGGAAGTATTGTTGGTGATGAAAAAGATTTTCATGGAGTTGTTGACGTGGCTGTGAAGATGTGGTCATAGGGTTCAATCCAAGAGAAGGTGGCCTTTGGGGAATGTCCAAATCTGAATTGGGATCCTCGGATTGAGAGTCAGAAGCTGTGCCACGACCATAGAGGGGAACCAATGAACTAGAAGAGATGTTCGCTTTGCACACAGGGCAGTTCCGTTGTCGTTGATCTGCATCAAGGGAAGAAGTTTGGACATGAAGCCACTTGTAAATGCAAGGCCAGCAGTATAAGTGACCACAGAGGGTGACCACTGGATCTTGTGCAGAGTCGAAGCAAATGTTGCAATCAAAGCCACTGGTATCCTTGTTTTGGTCTCTCGTTGGTGATGATATTGAATCCCATTTGTGCTTGAGGGATATATTTCCAGGCTCAGATTGCCCTTCTTGCTCAAAAAAGTTTGGTTCCATAGCCATTCTGTAAGATGGAAACAGTTTTAGATGAAAGTATACACAGGTAAACCAGTCACAAAAACGAAAAAGATAACTCTTAAATGCACAAAGTTTTCTAGACTAGCATGAAGTTGATAAATTTGTACAAAAACTATTTGATTTTCAACCAAACCAAACATACTCAAGGCTCTATTGAAAAGGCTAAGTGCCATCAAATTAGAAGAACAATTCATCAAACTACACAACATGGTTTTATTATAAGATTGGCAGTATTCTATGCATGATTTTATTATAGAATCAAATCAATACATGAATATTTTCATTTTAATTTCCAGAAGATCTCTGTATATATAGAAACAGTTTACATGCAACCAAAACAAAAAAGGAAAGAATTGGTTTTTATTATAATATAAGACTGAACAAGATTTAGAAAGAAGCTCTAGCCTATGATCATCGAAGTACCATAAATCAAATAACAATCCATCAAGAAAAAACCTTTAAAAATAAGGAACTCATGAAGAAAGTTCACATATTTTCGTTTTCAAAAAGCCAATTTTACCGAGCTTAATTACGAAACTAATTTAATAAATATCAACATTCCCAAGCTATATTTAACCAAATCACATTCTTCATTATTATCTTTCCTTTCCTCTTCAATAAATTCAGGAATCTGGAATCCGAGTTTGAAATTCAAAACAAATAAAAATCCTCCTTTATCATTATTATATACATCCATCAATCTAATATACCAGAAGACAAACCAAGCCAAAGATAAAAGAGTTTTCCCCCAAAAAACTACACAAAAATGAACCGAAAAAGCCCCAAGAAAACACAAAACAAGAGAGCTTGAGACAGAGATGGAGATGGAGATTGTGAAAAGCAAAACAGAGATGGAGATGGAGATTGTGAAAAGCAAAACTTACAGCAGTAAAGAGGAAGCTGAAACAGACCAAAATGAAAATTGGGTTTTAATCAAAAACCTGGATTTCAAAGAGCTTCGGAAATTAGAGTGAATTCAATTGGAAGGAATAGGTTGGGGGAGGTAAATTAGATATTAGTTAGGCACACTGTTATTTACATATTAATTTTTATTGGATTATTAAGTAGGCATTTTCTTTTCTTTTCTTTTTTTTGTTAGATTTTATTTTTAATACTTTTTAATTAAGAAATTAGCCATTTAATGTATTGACTTTTTTTAAATTTAACAAATCTAATTAATCGATCTGATTGGATTCAAATAATGGGATAACATTTTTTTGTATATAATTATTTTTTATTTTTAAATATATTAGTACATGTTCATAAAGAAATAAATTTCTAGAATACATTAAAAAAATTAATTATATATACTTGTATAAAATATATATTTATATAGTAAGTTTATATATTTGATGAAATTATGAAGATCTACATCTAGAATAATGTGACAGCCCATAAATTAAAGAACTTATCTTTCACCTTAACATTAAAATTATTGGTGGTTGATAAAATAATATTTCTATTCTTTGGGTTAATTTTGCATCTTTAATTATGATTAAGGGTGGATAAAACTTAATTTGATTTGAAAAAATTTAAAAAAAAATTAAATTTCGAGTTAACCGAAATGAGTTATTTAAGTCAACTTGAAATCTTGAATAAGCAATTCAAATTTTGAGTTGAATTTTACAATTTGAATAACTTGAATAATTTGAATAATAGATTGATATAAATACCATTTCGATTCTTGTCAATTTTGAAATTAAGTAGGTCACTGTCTCAACAAAAATTACAAAAAAAAATTCAATATAATTTTTTTGAATTCAAATTATTTATAAAAATTCTTAAATTTATATTTTTTTTAAATTTATAATAATTTTAAAAAGATTCTAAAGTATACATAAAGAAGTTAAAATTTTAAAATTTTTCTAAAATAATAATTGTGGGAACTAAACAAGTTAATTAATTATTCAAGTTTATTATACTAAAGTATCTTCTTCTTCTTCCTTTTTTAATTTTGTTTTGAAAAAAATTTCAAATATATATGGTTTCAAATTTATATACTCTAACATGGAATTAGTTATACTATAATAATATTTTAATTTGACATGTTTAATTTTTAATTTAGTTCAAACAATTTCACTCAATCCGATTGACTCGAATTTCATTCTACTCGACTCGATTCGAAAAAATTTCAAATCGAGTTAAGATGATAAAATAGGACTCGTCAACTCGATCAACTCGACCAACTCAAAATTTTTTTACTTTATTCGATCGAACGCTCACCCCTAATTATGGTAGTCGGTTCTTTTTGGCTATTGAAAAGTCGACTATCAACCCCTCTTTCTTTTTGGGTATTGTTTCAATGTCGAATTATGGTCAATTTTTTCAATAGTATATGGAAAAATCATCGGGGAAAAATAATTTTTGTTTCAAGTTATAGGTTACATCCATTGCCAGAGGCAAGGTCCTACTCAAAGACTCACCGCATCATGGTCCACAACCTTGATAATTGAGCATGCCACGTCAATGCCATTTGAGTTGACATTTGTTTTGGGGTCTCTTCTTTGCTTCATGTTGTTACCTTAAATTGTTTATTTGTTTAAAACGAAAATTGCATTGGAAGAGTTAGATTGCAGTGGCTACTATGACTTGACATTGCGAAAACAGTACAAATAAAAACTCAAAGAACACGAAAGTTTGTTTACACTGTTCAGTTTCCCTATGTTTGCGGAGCTTAGCTCAATGGGTATTTTCACTATTTTTAATCACGAATACAACAAGTGATTCACAATTTATTACTCTCTAAGTATAGAGATTTCATATTTGTACCTAAATACCATAATGATCACTTCCAAATCCCCCTGAGAACTTGGACAGTAAACACTTCAACAATGTTTACAATAAACAATTTGTATTCTCTCACAAAAACAATCACTCAATGAACAAATTAGGCTGCACAAAATAAACTCTCATTACATAACTTAGACAAGCCTCATGCATATATTAATTTTGGTTTGCTAACATAGAATCTAAGCGAATACAAAGTAACTCCTTGAAAATAACTATTACATCAATGAGAGTCAAAATAAAATCACTCGAATATATGCTCTCAAGAATCATCAACACTATCTCGATCATATCTCTACATTCTAAGAACTTAATTGATTCACTCGAATCCAATCTAATCTTCAGATTACCAAGGATGTAATATATGAAAAACTATGTAAAATTTTTTAGCATTAATATATACTTTGCAAAACTTGACAATTTTTATTTAATTGATACCTAAAATAATTTTAACTAAATTTAATTTCATTATATTTTAATATTTTTTTATAATAATATTAGAATGTGATGATGCAGTATTGATAGCGAACAATAAATAGTTTTCATATTAAGACACGAGAAAAGTATTAATAAAATATAAAACATAATATATTTCCATTGTGCTACGAACTTTAAAAAATATAATACGTAATATATTTTTTTCAAAATTC
Source organism: Gossypium hirsutum (assembly GCF_007990345.1). Taxonomy (NCBI): domain Eukaryota; kingdom Viridiplantae; phylum Streptophyta; class Magnoliopsida; order Malvales; family Malvaceae; genus Gossypium; species Gossypium hirsutum. The sequence goes on along the minus strand of NC_053441.1, from coordinate 60,580,772 downwards.
ATGATAATAGGTTAAAATAAAAAAAACTTAAATATGAATATTTCTAAAATTATTTATTTCTGGCTCTATTTTTTTATTTTTCAAGATATTTATTGGAGCGAGCTCAATAATTAATCATCCACATTATGTAGGCTCATGAAAGGGGTAGATGCTGACTACGAGTTTTAAAACTACTCCATACCCAAGGCGAAGATCAAACCTTGACCACTGGTTAAGATAAGAGAGACCCTTGCTATTTTACTTAACTCCTATAGTTTTAACTCTAATTTTTAATTTAAAGAAAATTATGGAATTTTTTTTTTACTTAGATAAATTTGGAGGCAAGTAGAGAGTTCTTGAATATTCCTTCTTTACTCATTTCGGCAGCTTAAAGAAAGAAAACAAAGAGCTGATGCAATTCCTTAAATGGCTCAAGCAATTTTTTGTTATTTTATGGTATTTTTTAGATTTTCAGATTTTTTTATTTTTTTTAATTTTTAATCTTTTATATTTTAATTAATTGTTGACTTGATATATATATATATAGATTTTAGGTTAACAAAATTAACAAATTTAATATTTTCATTCAATTTTAAATAATTTAATAAAAATAAAAAATTTAAGAATTAAAAGGAGAGAAAATCATTTTAATTAAAAAATTTATTAACCTAAGGAATAAGGGAAAATTGAGTGGTCTATGACAAAAACTTGCCAACCAAGGAAGCCTGAAAGTCTACCAAGGTGACCACTTCTCCGTTTGCTGAGATAAGGTTTTTATATTCTTTTCAAGTGATTAATTGCTTTCATTATTTCTTGTCCCACGTTGTTTAAATCAGACTCAATCATATTAGTTGATTAAGTTGGTTGGATAAAAGAGAGATATTGATCTATAAATTGGTATAGACTAATTAAATTGGATTAAAAAATTAATTAAATATTTTTTAATTTTTATAAAATTAAAATAATTTATTTAATCAAAATATATGAATCAATCTAATCAACGAACTAACTATCTAGTCGATTTAACCACTGATTCGATTCTAAAAATCTAACACCTCATTTTTCGAACAAATAAAAATACGAATATTATTGATTATTGTATTTGAGATCAGTAGATGGTCCAATTTTGAGAATCGTTTTCTTAAATATCTTATTCTTTTTTAACTTGCAAGTTAGCTCAGACATGCGAATATGGCCTTTTTGAAGCTATAAAGGTGACTATGCTCCATTCATTCTTATCTGTTCATAAAAGTTCTAAATTGCGGTTGCCAATATAGTGATGGTATTGAATTTTCAAATTCATAGTTGAATCCATCTCATTAATTCATCAGTTTAATTAGTTCGATTAAATAAATTACTAAAAAATTATAAAAACAATTAATTTAATTATTATTTTTATTAGGTTCAAGCAGTTTATATTAATTTTTGAGTAAATAATCTAATACAATTTTTTGAATCAATTCTCGATCCAATCAATTCGACTGGTCGATCTAGTCCAAACCAATTCAAACAAATTACATAAATTACAATTCAAATTTCACATTTATTTTCAAAATCGATTAACATGAATTATATTCTAGTACAATGGTCTTTATTTCATCTGAATGCGATTTATATAATTATATTAATTTTAGTAAAATGATATGGTATATTGAGTATGATAAAAATATTTTAATTATAATTTAATTTTTTTTATCATATATGTTATTTAAAAATTAAACGCATAAAATTATTTGCAATGCATGTAACATTAAACATGTGAGAAATAATTGATTTTCAAAAATAATAGAATATATATTAATTATAAAAGGAATAAATATCAAAATTATACATGAACCTTAATTTTGTGCTATTTTGTACATGAAAACTTAATTTGATTAAATTTATATAAATTGCTAGCAACATTAGTGAATTAACACAAATTTTCATTGATATATTGCATATACAAACTATAATATTAATCCGATCTGAAAATAAATGTATGTGTTCATTTCTTTAAATGCGTATAACTTAATCAAAATCAAAGTTTCATATATACATATGACCCACAATTAAGTTCATGTGTATAATTACACACAATTAAAATTCATGTATCAAATTGTATAGTGAAACAAAATTCATATATAAATTTGATATTTATTCCATAATGTTGAAGTTCTTCCAATGAACTTTTTCCGCCGCTACATGCAAGGAATTTTAGCTCTTTTTGTGTGTGTGTGAGGCTACATTGCTATTATTATTATGCCCGAATTTTGATGCTCTGATCAATAAGTTTTCCTAATTTATGCCTGCTTTTTACTTATTTCAACTAGATATTTAGAAGGATCTTTATCAAGAAGGAAAAAAGAAGAAGAAAGAAAGCATAATGATTAGACATCAATAAATTTTGACGAATATACTAATTGTTAAGACTAAATCTCAAATTTTATCGAAGTATAAGGACTAACGGCATATTTTAACCTTGTTTATTTTGTCGATAACCCCCTCTGCCTCTAATCTTTAATCAGTTGCATCCTCAACTGGTGGAAGTATCCACGCATTCAAAGTTTGTAAAGTAAAGCACTCAACTTTGTACCAGTAGGCATCACTCAATGCAATTAGGGTGCGTTTGTTTGCAGGAAAACATTTTTCAGAAAATATTTTCTTAATTTTACAGTGTTTGGAAGCCTGAAAACATTTTACAAGTGTAAATTGTTTTCCAAGACACGGGTAAAATGGCCTCAGTTTAGGGAAAATGTCTTACCAATTTCATTTCCGTAAGACATTCTTCGGAAAATCCCTCCCTCCTTCCGTCCTTCTCTTTCTTCAATCTGTCTTCCCCTCACGAATTTGCAGGATCTAAACGTCCCAAAGTTGGCCCGTCGTCGATATTGTAAGTATCCCCTTCTGTCTTCCCCTTCTGGTAGCTTGCAATTGGGAATTTTTATTGTTCTTTCTGGTATCCCCTTCTGTCTTCCAATATATGTCAACAAACAGCTGCTTGCAATTGGTTGAGACAACTTCAATTCCAACACCATGACTTCAACTTCTTATGTCTCGTCAGTTCCAAAATCCCTAATGTTAACCCTAGTCATAGTTTTTTTTTACAAAGGAGACCACAGTTTCTCGATGAAATTGCCACTAATTCCATTCCAATTCACTGCTGTTAAGTGCCGATCATCCCTCGAATTTGCTCCTTTTTACTGCAATTTTATCCATATTTATCGTACCAATCCATCCAAACATCAACTACTTGTCGTTCTTAAAGCCGCTGCCATGCTCCTTGAAAGCCATTGTGGCGCCTTCAATTTTTGTTTCCATCTCCTTTAAAAAATTTGATGCTTTCCATATTGTGGTTGTCTTTAATTTAAAGCTGCTGCTGTTTTTGATTAGTTCAAACCCCAATTTGTTATTGCTTACTTGAATCGTGTTACAAGATGTTGCTTTGCTTCACTGCTAAGAGGTTAGTATCAATAAGGCTAGCTCCATATATTAATTATTTAGTCGAACGATGTTATGGTCAGTTTACATATATTAAAACATACTTATTTATGTGGATACTGGTTACTAGAAAAAAAAATTAAGGAATGGAAGTTTAAAAATCGCGATTATTCAATACCGAATTGAGTAGAACAAAGCTATACAACATATGAACAAACCAGATAATTGACTAAATCTGAAACTCTAAAACTTAAATGATGAAAAAAGGGTTTATATATTGTCTATAATTACCATTGTTGAACAAGAAGAAATACCCCAAGGATCTATATTTAGTTCCATTTTTTCCAGAGTACAATGGGTTTCAATCGTGTAGCAGATTGGGTTCGGCTTCTTTGCTTGTAATAATGTGGAGTTGTTTCCTTAGCTTGACTTCCATGTCCTGCTTGCTTTATGTGCTTTTAAGCATGGTAATGTATTGTTTCCTTAAAATTTGTGTTTTGCTTTTATTTTGGGATAGCTGCTTGTTGATTTTACTCAAAATGAAGTTGAGATGATTGATTTATTTGGATTTTATGCTTGTCAACCTTGATCTATCTTTGAAATTTGTTTGATAAGTTCATAGAATTAAGCTTGATTTTTCGATGCTGATTTGATGTGTTTATTTGGTTAGATTCTTAGCAAAGATGCTTGAATTTTTTCATTTCTATAATCTGATGGTTTTGTTGATTGGAAATCATACCCTGAAGTAAGATATATCAAAATTCTATGTATAGTTTTTTGATTCTCAAAAAATTTGATTTCCAGTGGGTTTTTGTTGGGTTTTTTAAGCTTTTAAGCAATTTAGAATTGTGGATTTTGAACCATTTGGTTTGATAAGGAGAGTTAAAAAAATTTTTGAGTGTATAAAGAACTGTCATTTCAAGGCTGGTATTGAAATTGTATTACTTTGTTTATCTTGCAAGCTTGCTTTTGTAAGTGATATATATATATAAGTTTAGGTTTTATATTTGATAATTACATTGAATTGGGTTTTTGGTAAAGTCTATAGCTTTATTTATTTTTGTTTAAAAAGAAGAATGGGTTCTTGGTTATTTTCATTTTGGTTGAAAGCTGGTGAAGAAATTAGATTTTTATTATGTTGAAATTTGAATGGAATGTTGGAACTTTTTTTGTTGAAATTAGAGTAGCTTAAAAGTTCGGGTAAACATATAATGTTTAGGTTTTTCTAAGACTTAGGTGGATTTATGCTATCCCGTTCCAACTTTATTCTACTTTATATCATCGATCTTATCAGTGCACAATGAGAAATTTTAGAATGATGCTGACAGTCTGGTCTCGTTTGTTTCAGGGAGCTGCTGTTCAGTACTTGGGTTACACACCTGGCCTCTTTATTGTAGGACTGTTCAGCATTTTGGTATTTTGGATAATAGGAACACTATAGTTGGAGGTATGGCTTGTTTTTTGCTCTATTGAGTGAAATTTTCCTGTCGGTAATATGGCGTTCGTACATTTTTCTTATTTTATTTTCATATCCACATGACACATGGATAGCTCTTTCAGTGACATCTGCAAGTATAGCTAATCATATTTTTTCTGTTTGAGAAATAGTTTATTTTCACAAAATTAAAATAGTTTAAGCTGTATGAAAATGGATTATGGCTTTCTTTTTATATTATAATACATTATAATATTTTTCATATATATAATTATAGTCTAACTTTTTAGTTTCTTACTAAATTATATATTATATACGTGTAAATATATCTTAATTATATACATATAAATATAAGTTTTAAGATTATTAATTAGGTTGAATAATTTAATTTAACAACTTTTGATTTTAAATATGATTATAGAAAAAGTAAAATGGTTAATATAAATTTTTTTTACAAAAATGTTCAAGAAAGTGTCGTTGATGAACAAATTAAATTTTTGGGTGAACAACTTGACAAAATTGCTAATGCTTTGGAACAATTTACTGCGGATAAGACACCACAGCTTTACGAACAAGTGATGTCGATGGAGGAAGAAGGATTTGGTGATGACTTCTTGTGTTCTGTGTTTGATTATCTAGTGAGTCATGAATCCGAGGCTAAAGTTTTTTTAGTTAAAAGTAAGAAGCATAAAAAAATTTGGCTTCAAAAATTTTCTCAAGGTCGAAGATATTGATACTTTTATGTGGTGTAATATTAGTTATGCACTTGGACAATGTTGTTATTATGTGGTGTACTACTAATTATGCATTTGGATAATATTATTAATTTTTAGTATTAATTGTGGTTTGGAAGCTAATTTATAATTATTCAATTCTTGATTACAAATTATTTATTTGACTTTGATTGTTTTTAATTTATTACGGTTAATATTGTAGTTTAATAATTGAGTATTATTGTAAAACTCAAATTTTGCCCGGCCCAATAATAATAAATAAAACCCAAAATAAAAATAAGTAGTCTAAATTATCAGCCCAAATTACAAACTCAATTATTACCCAAATAAAGCAAAATCTCAAAGCCCAAATGGCCCAAAATCTAAAATAAATTTTCAGCAAAATGAGAGGCAGAAACCTTAGGTGTGCTGCACCTAGGTCTGACAACTAGCCGCCAGCCTCAAGCACGTCGCCACCGCTCCAGACTCTTCTATCACCGACCATCCATGCCTCAGGTACCTGCAAAATCAAGAGCCACACGCAAAAGCAGAAAAGGCCAAGCAACAAAACGACAAAAGATAGAAGTTTAAAGGTTGTAAAAATCGGCTATATAGGCCGAACAAAAACATTGTAATTTTTTCTGGTTTTTTCTTACAAACAATAGAAATAAAAGCAAAAAAAGAAAAAAAAAACTAATGTGATTTCTTGTTTTTTTAAATTTCAATCTTTCCTTTTTCTTTATTTTCATTATTGTTTTTTTTACCTTTTTTAAACGAAAATAAAAAAGAAAAAGACTTACCTGAGGTCGCCCGCAAAGCCCATTGCCAGAGCCTTGTTCGACTGCCAAAATCGGGACGGAAGAGGGCGTGGATTCTTCTTTTTTCGGTCTTAAGGCTCAGAAGGCTAGGCCTTAAAATTTTTTTTAGTCGGGCTGAAAATCCGATCTCCCGTCGCTCCGACTACCGCCTACGGTGGAGCCACGGCGGCGCAGACAGTGGCCCTATTGGCCGAATTTGAGGCTGTTAGAGAGAGAGTTTGAAAGCTCTCTGATTTTTTTTTAAAAAAGTGGGTTTAAACTGATTTTTCCTGTTTTTTTTAGTATTTATATTGAGTATAAAACGACGTCGTTTTGGGCCTTAAGATCAGTGGCCAAAATGACGCCGTTTTTCGTTCGACCTGCGACCCGACCCAGTGACGTTGAGGATCCGCGTGTTTTTTGTTGGGGAGGGGCTAATTTCATGTTTAGCCCCCCGCTTCTGCGGTAAAGTGCAATTGGGTCTTCACCCTTTTTATACTTTAACCACTGCAATTTTGAACTCGTTTCAATTAGGTCCCGCGCAAAACAACACGCCTTAAGGGTCAGGGATTAATTCCCCACTTGGCCCTCGCGCCTTTGCTTGTGTTTCAATCGACCCCAAATTCCTTTTTTTTATTTTAAATTTCTCCCACTGTTTTTATTTCAATTCCAATACGGTCCTTAATCTGTTTCATTTTTTTAATCTCTTAACTTATTTATTTATTATTTTATTTCAATTTATTTTTTTACCTATTTAACAACTTGCACTTTATTTTAATTTTATGACTTATATTAAATTGTTTGATTATCTTTTCTATTTTTTTTATTTTTATGTTATTTATTTTAGATCTTTTATTATTTACATAACATTTCTTTAAAATTATTTTATGTAGTGTTTGTTTTGAATTGCTTAAAGTGTCTATTTCAAATTATCCTAAGTTTTATTTATATTAAATGTATATTGTTAATGTAGAGTATCTCATATTATTCATTTCAAATCTTCACTATTTATCTTATATTGTTATTATGTGATTTTATTTCATATGCTTTGACTATTAGTGGGTTTTAAAATAATGTACATTGTGCGATCATTGCTATCATGCGAATTATGAATTGTGTACCCGTATTTTCATATTGTTATTACTCTATCAACGTAATTCCTTTTTTTTCACACATCATTTAAAACATTGCATTAATTTCTACTCAAACACGCAAAGAAATAAAAATTTCAAAATAAAAGCAATATTTTGTATTTAGAAATTTGAGAAAACGTGCCCTAACGTGCTGGGTTTCGTCTTCTCGTTTGACCAAATAGCCGAGTATCCTTTTAAAATTTTAAAATAAAGACAATATTTTACATTTAGAAAATTCGAGAAAGAGTTCCCTAACGTGCTGTGTTTCGATTTTTCGTTTGACCAAATAGTCAAATATCCTCTTAAAACCTCAAAGTATGAGTTTTTGAAACCATAAGGTGATCTTGGTTTCAATGGTTTAAAGTATCGTGTCCTAAAGTGCTGGATGTGATATCCATTCGGAACAAGAGTCTTAAATTTCAATCCATGTTATTCGAGTTTTTTTTAGGATCGTATTTTTTTTAAAACTCTTAAAAGTTCTCAATCTTCGACACTAAGACACTAATTAAACTAGGTACCAATTTTTAGGCGTTACAAGGGTGCTAATCCCTCCTCGTGCGTAACCGATTCCCGAACCTATTTTTTTTTGAATTTCGCAGACTAAAAGCGTTGTTTTAATAAATCTAAACCGTTTATTAAAAATAATCGTTTTTCGAGGTGACCCGATCACAACTCATCAAAAACGATTAGTGGCGACTCCCATGTTCGTTTTTGTTTTTCAAAATCCAAGTCCACTTTGTTTTTATCAAAAAAAATAGTGTCAACAGTAGCTTAATAATTGAGTATTATTATATATTTAATTTGATTTATTTATTTATAAATAAATCATTATAATATATGTAAAAATAATTTAAAATATAAAAATTTATTAATATGTATATAAATTTATTAATATATGTAAAAACAACTTTTCTGAAAAATATTTTCAAAAAATCTGCCAAACAACAGAAAATATTTTACATAGATTCATCCAAACACCAGAAAATATTTTCAGTAAATTATTTTCCAAAAAAGTAAATTGTTTTCCAGAAATCATTTTCCAAAAAACATTTTACTGGCAAACAAACAGACCTTTAGAATACATGTTTAATGGAAAGTCCTTCATCAACCCCTGATGAATCCTTCTCCTTTACAATACCAATATTTCGAAATTTTATTAGGATCAATATAAAATTTTAAAATAAAATATAGTTAAAATTGTAGACTCCAAATGTGAAATTAGTACAGTGACACTTACTATGTGCTACTGGAAGTTGACAAACCTAGAAATTACTAGAAATAGCTTAAATTACAGAAGAGAAGAAAAGTGATATTTGCTTACCACTTCTACAAGAATCTCTCAATGCAGGTTATCAAGGTGGATTTGGGAACAGCACCAATCACTGCATCTTTCTTTTCCCCATTCTTAAAGATCATAACAGTCGGAATGCTTCGAATTCCGTATTGAGTTGCAATGTTAGGGCATCGGTGTTAACTTTGTAACATTTGAGCTTCCCAGTGTAATCCTTTGACAGCTCGTCAACTACGGGGTGTATCATACGGCAAGGTCCACACCATGGAGCCCAAAACTCAACCAGAACAGGCAATTCACAATCAAGAACAAGCGATTGCCATGCATCTTCCTTCACTGCTGACACTGCAAGTTTCCAAGAACAAACCAAATTATTGAAGGAAACTATATCGTTCCTTCATTCTCTCTTTTTCATCATCCTTCCTCCTAATTGATTGTGTATTTATCTTCAAATAAAACTGCATCATTTATTTGCTTGATTTTATTACTTTTACTTTATTCTAGTAATCTTGTGTAAAGTATTACCACTACTCTTATATAAACAGGCCATCAATGAGAATACCAAGTTTAAGTTTGTCATAATTCTTTACTTCTATAAAAATAAAACAGAAACATACTAAGTTTAAGATTTTGTCATAATACCCAAAAAGAAAAAAGAAAAATTCATACAAAAACCAAATAATTCTTTGGTTGAAATAACAAAGTTAAATTTTGATATGCATGCTCCTCAATTTCAAACCCACCAAGTACTATCTTATTAAAAAAGCATGAAAAGACAAAAACATCCTCATATTAATATTTGTTACTTTGTATATAAAAAGATATTTTAATAATAATATCACAATTGAGTTACTACTCGGTTGACTCGTGATAATATCTCAATTAGGAGCTTATTATATCTATCAATATTTGTTACTTTGTATATTAAAGAATATTTTAGTAATATCTCTACCGAGTTGATGCTAGATTAACTTATGACATCAAGTCAATCAATAGCAGTATAACTATATATATTTCATGGCTATTAATTCTAAATACAATGGCAAGGTAAATCAGGTAATAATGGCATGAACTCTCCGCTGTTCTTTTATCCTCTTTCATTTCTGAACAAGCAAACAAAACAAATTTCAAGATCCCTTATTTTTGTTTTGAGAGATAAACCATGGACGGTGTTGACAATAATATGAGCCAGTCAATTGCAATAGTCAATAATGGCCAACTTTTTCAAGAGAAGTCTTCGAAGTGTCGTCTACTAGAGAGACAAACTAATCCCAACAATGATTGGTATTGCCCCTGGGTCGTGTCGAGGTTTTATCTCCCACCTCCACCTAGAGCCAATGTGCCGTGAGCCTCTAAGCAGTGATCTATATGCTACAGGTCAAGGGCACAAACCCCTCCAAGGTCAAGATGCTCACGTCCCCTTGGTGAGTGATTGTGCGTCCATGTACAGCTCGATTTCTCGAGACACTCCTCTTCTATGAACCAAGCTGCTAACGGCACTTTGGCTCTCCGCAGAGACGAGAGACAAAATCCTGACATGACACGGGGACAATACCGAAGATTATTGGATCCAATTAGCTGCTCGATAGACGAAACTTCGAAGGCTTCTACCGAAAGAGTTTCACTCAACAAGTCCTAATAAGTTTACTTTCAAGTTTCAACCTATAAGTTTCTGAGTTCGACTCTTGGAGAGAAGAATTAGGAATTCATTGAGATGTAAAACAATTACTTCCTTTTTCATAAAACCCAAAACAAATTTACCACCTTTAACAAACAGAATCAGTTAATTCTACTAAAATCTTATTTCGTAAACATCCCCAGATTAAACATGTAAAATCAGCTAGTTTGTAGCCCTATAAACCAATGATTTTATTTAACACAAATTAATTTCTTTTTTTTCATTTTCAACAAGTAATCCTTTCTAATTTCTTCCACTTTCCTTCACTTTCCAAACAACCAGTCAACTAAAAAAACAATTATAGCAAAGAAGACAAATAAATCTAACCAAGTGAAGAAAAACAAAGGAACTGACCATCAACAGCGGTCTCCTGGGCTTCACATACCACACGGCCACCTCGACCGCGTATAAGCGGCTCCCGGATCACCGATCGGAACAACGGAACCACCGACGCCGACGTCGATTTACTCTTGAGACCACGAAATCCCGGTAATCTAACGGATATTCTCCGATCGGAAACCGAAGAAGAAGGGGCAGAAACAGCAGTGGTAATCGGAGAGAAAGCAACCGTTACGGAAGCCATGGGGGGAGAGGAAATTAATCGCAGGAAACAAAAGAGGAGATTTGGATGAGAGTGAAGGATTTGGAAATAGTGATGTCTTGTATGTTTGGAGGGGGAAAATTTGTTGGATTATAGTTAAAAACGGAAATAAATTTCTGGATTATACGTGGGAGACGATTATTGGTATGCTAGGATGGGATAATGCCACGATCGCTTTTACAAATGGATTAAATATTCCACACGTGTCAATTAAATAGGTGTATTATTTACAGCCCATTTTTTCATGCCTAAATATTTTTGTGGCTGTATTTTTATTGTTTTGGTGCTAGTGTAAATGTGTTCTGTGTATTTATTTTTGGATTTTTATGATTTTTAAATGATTTTTTTATATTATGTTTGGAGTTGGAGTTAGAGTTGTCTATAGATCGGGTCACTTGAAAAGTGAGTAGATTTAGGTAAAAATATAGATATAAAAAATAGGTTGGGACAGAAAATGAAGTCCTTTTTCTAAACGGGTTGGGCATCGGGTATGAGTTTTTCATCCCGAGCCCAACCTGGCCCAAAAATATCAATACATTGCCTAGTATCAATATCATTTTAAGGTTTGATGCTTTGAAAGTTAAAGAAAAATTACCTGTGCATCGATACCCTCCCCAAGGTATTGATACATTCCCTATTATATCAATACTATAGGCTTTAATATGGGTCGGGTCAAGCTGGACCCAGGTTTAGCATATATAATTTGGGCTGGTCTTAGGCAAAAATTTAAGTTTAATTTTTGGGTCGAACCAGGCTCGGGCCTAAATTTTGTTAGGGCCTGAACTTGACAGAACCCATGGACAACTCTAGTTGGAATCTAGGAAGATAAAATTGATGGTGATAAAACTTTGAGAAATTTGTGGGCATTTATTGAGGACAATGATAATAACCTTCAACAATTTGAGTAAAGTCATGATATAAAAAAGGCAATGGATCATGTTGTGAGATATAATATAAAATTGTTCTTTCTAGTAGGTTTATGAAGATTTTGTCAATTTCATGTGATTCTATTCTATAGAGTGTAATTTTTTGTGTTTGGGGATGTGAGTTCGAATTTGTTAAGTGAACTTGAGGCTTATAAAACCTTGAGGAACTTTTGGGTACATAAAAAAGAGAATTCTAATTTGTATATCATAATGCGATTCATAGAATGGATTTATTGATATCTATTTTGCAAAGTACACTTCTTCGTGTGTGAAGATACGTGTTTGAATCACTGAAGTTGCACCATAAGGTAGCAAAACTGTTAAGGGCTTGTGTCTACCAAAAGTGAACAATTTCAATTTGTATCTTACAACACGACATTTTGTAGAGTACACTACTTTGTGTGTGAATATTCGGGTTCAAATCTATAAAGGTGCATGAAAGGGTAGCAAAACCTTGAAAGGATTGTGACTACCAAAAGAGAACAATTTCAATTTATATCTTACAACACAACCTAATAGATTGTGACATTTATAATTTAATTTTTAATTTCTTAATAAATATGTTATATACATGTCTCAAGTGCATACTACAAATATATTCATATGCAAATATGCATTTTTAAAGTTACTAATTAGATGCAATAAATTAAAACTCAACACAACATGTAATTGAGAAACTAAAATGAAATGAATCTTTTTTTTTTACTAAAAAGAAAGAAAATTCATTAATTCTCAACACATATTTATGCATATTCATTACATTATAGAAAAAAGAAATTTTCGAACTAATTATAAAGTGTTATATGTAAAATCAAAATTATTATGAGTAAGGATAAAATTACTATAGATGAATTAGTAAGTGACAATTGACTAGAGTAAGGTTTTTACTCATTTTTTGAAGATCCTCACATGAAATTTCGTGCTAATTTCTCAATTTCAATTCGAACTCTAGTAGGAACCATAATCATTTGCATGAAGTAATGAATAGCTAGGATAATTGATGTTGCCAAAGTGACTCGCCCCGCTATAGAGAGTTATTTAGGTTCCCAACTATTGAGTCTTCTCCCAACCTTTTCAAGATAAAGATGAAAGTGTTTGTTGTGATTCAATGATTGAAGAGCGGCATGCCGGGATATGTACCTAAGTCCTCCACTTTCTGGAACCCCAATGGCATACTAATAGCTTCGGTCACATAGGCTTTCGTGTTGGCTGAAAAGAAATTTTTTGTCTTATTGGAGTTAATTTGATGTTTGGAATATGCACTAAATTGAGCTAGAATTCCTTTCACAATTTATGCTTGTTCTAGAGATGCCTCACACAAAAGGACTAGGTCATCTGCGGAAAACATATGTGAAAAGGTGGGAGTCCAAATTCCACATTTCAAAGCTTGTTGAATGCTATGCCCAAATCTTTTCATACATAAAACAAAGCGGTAGGGTGATAAGGGACAGCCCTTTCAGATTCCCTTCATTGGTTTAAACTCCCCTGTAAGATCTTTCTAAAGAATCTGCATAAAGGTAGACGAAATAGAAGACATGATTAATCGAGTCAAATATGTTGTGATTTCCGCATCATCCCAAGATTCCCTAATAAAATTCCATTTAACTCGATCATAGACTTTTTTCGAAATCCACCTTAATTGCCATCCATCATTTCCTCCCATGAGCAATACACATAAAATGGATTACTTGTTGAGCTATGACAACATTGTCATTAATATTTTTTACGGCGAAAAAGCTCACTTGATTTAGCACGATTAATTTAAGAAATACCAACTTGAATCGGAGTTTGTAGAGCACGGTACACAAACTGATAAGCCTGAATTGCGAAAGGTGTTCCGGGCTATGGGTTTTGGGAATTAGACTAGAATTGTTCTATTCAATGATGGCTCCATTAATTGCTGCATGAAGACTCCCTTCACCAATTACACACCAATGGTCCGACGTTGTGCCATTAATTCTGAAAAAACATAACATGGAGTCCATCTCAACTCGGAGCTTTCAGAAGAGCCATGTCAAAAAGGGCTCTTCAGATCTCATCTTCCATAACATCTGCTGCGAGTAAGTTATGATCATCATTAGCCCGTATAGGGAATCTGCCACATAAGGGAAAGGAACCACTAGCACTTGTGTTGTGACTGTATAGTTTTTGGAAGAAGGAAAGGGCTTCTTGTTGTCAATGTATACTTTTAGACTTCCTCAATATTGAGTTATTAATAGAAGTGTATCGAGACATAAAAAATTGCATTTTACTTAACACAAATGTCTTCATCGTTTCTCGAATTTCAACAACCATTGTAACTTGTAAATTGCAACATGCAATTTTCTTATTTTTTTGATATTAAAAGACTATAGCAGCTACCTAATTTAAGAATGGAATATAGATTGAAAATTTACATATTTTCTCCCTTTTTCAGAGATTGAGAATTATGCGTAATTGCCATTTCCCACTTGGTAACCAACAATTGATGACTTAATTTCCCATGGATATCCTCTCTTTGGCCTTGGCTACCTATAAAAATTTTCAGAAATTTTATCACTTAAAATTTGTCTAACCAATGATAATGCAGATAAGAACACATCACCATAAAATTTTAAAATTTAGTGAATTAAATTAGACATGGGGAAGGTTAACCAACCTGTTTTTCCCAATTTGTGAAGATTGCAAAGAGAGAAAGAAGGATTGTTTGCACAATTGAACCAACTACTATTCCAAGCCAAAGGCCTCTTCCATTTAGGTGTCCAACAAATCCTAGTATTATTCCCACTGGCAATCCAATGAGATAAAATGCTCCAAGATTTACATAGGCTCCTATATATTGCCATCCACATCCTTTTGCAACTCCTGTTTCAAATTTTTAATTGAAAAACATTCCAAAATCCAAATTATTATTTATTTAAAACCAAGCATTTGATTTAAGGTTAAGAATGAAAGAGTAATGAGAGATTACTAACCAGAAAGAACAACTTGAATGCTATCAGTAACAAGTGAAATGCAAAGCAAAGGAGCCATTGTAGCAACATGGTTCACCACGGCTTTCTCATTGCTGTAACCATAGCCAACTATATGTCTACTGAAAAACAGAGCCCCACTCACCATGACTGCCTCTGTGAATGCCATAGACATTCCTACCTTGACCGCCACGCGAGCCGATTCGGGGTTCCCGGCTCCAAGTTCATTCGAAACTCGGGTGCTGTGGATCATTACTCAAAGCTTTAAAATCTCTGGTTTTCTTTAAATATTTGTTAGAAATAACCAGATTTATAGAATACCTTGTTGCAGCTCCAAAACCATAGGGGACAGTAAAGTGTAATGTTGAAATTGTTAGGCTGATTATAAAGATTCAAGGCATTAGATTCATTGGCATTAAAAACAAGGGTAAACTACACCATTAGTCATTAAACTATGGTTAAGTTTTTATTCTAGTCACTAAACTATTCAAAAGTTTTCATTTAAGCCACTGGGCCGTTAAGTTTTTAATGGTCAGTGTCAGAGATCGGAGAAAAAAGCTATTTGAATTTTAGTTTGCATATTTGTGACATCCAAAACTATTTTATGAGAAAAAGAACTGAACTGTAAAAAAGAAGGGGAAAGAGAGCTTTCAATTGGTATAGACAATACGAACAGAGAAAACTATATAAAATTAGTTTTAATAGCTCATATACTTAAATGAAAATTTTTGAATAATTTAGTGATCCAAACAAAAACTTACCCATAGTTTAGTTATTAAAGACGCAATTTATCCTAAAAACAATAACCAATTTATCAGTTCAAAGGTACCAAAGTGGAAGATTACCATATAGATAGTACTGATGTCTCTAGTTTTGGATTTGGTAGAAGGCCGGATAGCAAAGTTAGCAACTCCATTGACCACCATTTCAAGCTTAATTGATAGGAATGGAAAACCATTTGTGAGACACAACAATTAGTACCCAAAATGATAAAAGTATCATGGAGGCCACTGTATTAGAAGTTAAATTGCATTTTATTTTATTTACTAAAAAATAAGAAATTAATCCCAATACATTGAATCAAAAAGTAAATTGGTCATTCTATTAAAAATTAAATCCATTTATACTATTAAAAATTGGTACATGGATGCCAGTACGATGTACATATGGCACACCATGTATCAATGTCCAGTTTGTGTGTCAACTATACCGGTTCTAAACAATAGATGAAATTTTTAACAGAAAAGACTAATTGGCTTTTTTAACTAGTATATAGGGCTAATTTACTTATTTTTGTTAATACAGGAGATAAAATGCAATTTATAGAACTTTTACCACCCAAAACTGATTTTACGAGAAATAAAACACGTACCAAACCATTATAGCAGAGGGAACACCAAGGCGAAAGAACTGAGGAACACCAAGAAAAGCATCCTTGGACAATGGTGAACGAGTTTTCTCACATGTAGATGAATACCTTACATAAATCCCAAGTAAGATCACATTCAACCATGTTGATAAACTAAAAGCTATTGCAGCTCCAAGATCACCTAAATCCAATTTAAACACAAGAATCCAACAAAGAGGCACATGGAAACACAGTATAAAAATTGAAGTTAAGAGCATTGGTAGAATCAAACTTTGCATTTGTAGAAATCGAGTCAAAGGTTTAAGGATGGTGCTTGCAAATAGTCCCGGGATTAACCATAGGGAATATTGGCGAGCTTTGTAGGAGATAAGTGTATCTTGGCCAACAAGAGGTAACAATTTGTCCATGAATATCCATAGGATGCAAATGGGAGTGCAAACTAAGATGAGCGAAATGATGGCACTGTAAGTATAGATTCCAAGCTTTTTGTATTGTTGTGATCCATAAGCTTGCCCACATAGAGTTTCCAATCCACCAGCCATTCCTGACTATAGTTTGAATGAAAAACATTCAATTAGTTTAAGATGCTCCATCAATAGAGTAGCTTAACAGAAGAAAGAGTAGCTTACCAGAAGGCTAAAACCAGTGATATTGGTGAGGGATGTAGCAATGGCGACGCTAGAGAGAGAAAGCTGACCAAGATGTCCTACCATTATTACTGATACAACTTGCACAAGGTATTGTAGAACCGTCACCGCCACCATTGGTCCTGCTATTCGACTTCCCTTCTTCAGCTCTTCTATATATCCACTCCAACTCGTTGCCCATTTCTTCTCATCTTCTCTCTCCTCCAATTTCGCCATGCTTTTTTTGTTGTTTTGAATCAACTATTGGGGGAGCCAAGCAAATGAACCCATCTCTTTATAAATTTATAAACTGTGTTTATTTGGATTTCAAGCTAGAATCAAATAAATAAAGGCATAATCTCAAATGATAAAATAAATAAAAATAGGACCAAAAAGTGAGACCATATCTGGGTTGAAATCAAAGCTGGATGATGTTACAGTCATTGCATCTATTATTTTCCCAATATTATATTATAATCACAAAGCACAAAAGATCCCTAAATTGTATTCTCTAAGGAAATTTATTTAATAATGCTATACTTCTAAGGTAGTATTCCTGTCATTGTTATAATAATAACTAGACAAAAATATTTCCAAGAGATCTGATATTTGGTTAACCTCTATCAATTTTGATTTTTTTATAATTTTATATATAAAATTATTAGCACAATTATAGATATAGTATCGGTTTATGTTTACATATTGTATATAAAAATAAATTGATGTGTTTATTTCTTTAAGAAATGTGCAACTGAATCAAAATTATTATTTTGTGTGTGCATTTAAATCACAATAAATATTTCATTTGCACCAAATCAAAGTTTATGAATTAAATTGCCATTGAATCAAAATTTTTGCTTACTTTAAAAATTATCCCTTTTTATATCTTTAAGAATATCATATCGTATTTAAGTTTAAACTTGAAAAATACTGAAAAAAAGTACCCTTTAATTTTTTTTTAACTTAACAAAGTTATCCTATTTAATTTCAATTTTATTATTTTATGTAAATTATAGGTATAAATATTTAAAAATAGAGTTCACATTATATTAATTTACTCCAAATAAATATAATTTTAAATATGATTTAAGTATATAATTTTTATAAATTTATTTAAATTTAAATGAACTAATTATATAAAAATTTCTATTAATTTAATTAAAATATAGAAGATTAACCTACAATTAACTTCTAAGCTTTCAGACTAATAAAATTTGTTATAATAAACTTTTGAACATCTAATAATTTATGGGAAAATGGTAGCAAAACTTTTGTGCGTCCAATTTTCTTTTTCTCTTTTTGAATTTTATTCGTTGTTTATATGGATGGATTCCAACCCATTATATTTTTTTTAACAATTAGCAACTAGCTGTCTCAAACAAAAAGGAAACTACAAAATTCTAAATCAACGTTGAAATAGTGACTAAGGGTGGGTTTGGATGGGCGATTGGGTGTGGTGCGGTGCGTTTAGTTTACTTTTTGTCTCACGCTACAGTATCACTACAGTGTCTAATCTCACCGCCACCGTTATTTTTACACTAACCGCAGGTAAACACACCGCTCATCCAAACTCACCCTAAAATGTCTTGACTCTAAAACTTTAAACCTTAAACACGCCTAATATTTAATTGGCACTAGTAGTCAAAAAAGTAATTCAACTCAACAATTACAAGGTATTTTCTGATAACATTAATTATATAATAATATTAAATCATTCAAAGCCAATGGTTTACTAATGATGAAAGAAGAAACTTGTGCTGAAAATAAATTAATTAAAAGCAACTCTAAGTCCTCCATTAAAGGTTTAATAGTGTGGAAAATGATTAAAATTTAATTTTTCAGTGGTTTATGGAGGCATAAATTCAATACATCCATATAGTATGAATGCTCATATTCCAGTCAAGTTGGGTCTTTATAAAGAGGCCTTTCCTCAGCTATTAGCATTCAGAATTACAACAACAAAACACAATTTCATTTCCTCTTGTTTCATTTATGATGATTACAATGTCAAGTAAGAGTTCTCATAAACTTGTTTTATTTTTTGCAATATATTGTCTGCTTCTTCAGGAGAAATGTACCAAAGCTAGCGTGAAACTATTGTGTAAAGACAGTGAAAGAAGAGCGTGACTTGAATTTAAGCACAGCCTTCAAACCATGGATTCGTCAGGCAACGACGCCCTTTCATCATGGAAAAGTGAGGAGTGCTGTCTTTGGCTTGGCGTCAATTGCAACAGCCTTACAGGATATGTCGAAATGCTCGTTTTAGCGGTCAATTATGGGTTGTAGCAGGTACAATTAGCCCTTCACTGCTTAAACTACATCACTTGACTTCTTTATATTTCGACAGGAATGATTTTAATGGAAGTCTCATCCCAGAGTTTTTTAGTTCCTTGAAAAATTTGAAATTACTGGATCTCTCTAATGCTAATTTTAGAGGTCCAATTCCTTCTCTACTTGGAAATCTTTCAATGTTAGAAACTCTAAGATTGGGTGGTAACGGTGGAGACGTGGCGTATCCCCATAATTTCAAAAACAAGTTCAGGGTCGGAAAACTTGAGTGGCTTTCCCCTCTTTCTCGTTTGAAAGAGCTTGATCTCAGTTTCACTAACCTGAGCAATGCCAATGATTGGACTGAAGTCATTAGCCACCTTCCTTTGCTCCAAAAACTAAATCTAAGACATTGTGATCTTCCAAGCATATCTTCTTCATCACTTTCCCTTGCCAACTCTTCTACATCTCTCACCTATCTCGATCTCTCTGATAATAATCTCCCTTCTTCTGTCATATATCCATGGCTGTTTAATGTTAGCAGCAACCTTGTTTCCCTTAATCTCTCAAGTAACAAGTTGAAAGGTCCAATTCCAGAAGCTTTCGGGAACATGATGGCTATTCAAAAACTTTATTTGAGTGATAATCTTTTGATATTAACTGAGAATCAAGTTAAGGGAGATTCCGTGTTGAATGAAATCGGAAAACTACCAGATTTTACTGTTCTAGATCTTGGGTACAACCTTTTAAATGGATCCATAAGCAAAAGCATTGGACAACTTTCCAACTTGTTCCGAAGCTCATTTATCAAATTTCACCTACTTACAGGAGTTGGATTTATCCTACACTTCTTTGACTTTGAAATTCAACTCCGGATGGATTCCTCCTTTTCAATTGAGTCAAATAATGCTTTGCTCTTGCAAGTTAGGGCCTCATTTCCCAGATTGGATTCGGACACAAATGGACGGCCTAACCCCTGACTTTGATATTTCTTCTCTAGATTACCTTGATATTTCTGCTTCAGGAATTCCAGATTCTCTTCCCTACTGGTTTTGGGACCCATTTCAGAGATTAAGGTACATAAACATGTCTTTCAATCAGATCAGTGGTACTTTTCCAAATAACTCTATCCACATAAGCCATCTAGATCTAAGATCTAATAATTTCTCGAGACCATTACCACATTTTTCTTTAGACTTTTGGGATATAGGGACCATTAACCTTTCTAAAAACAAGTTTACTGGTTCAGGCGCTCCAATTTGCAATATTACCTATAAAGGTGTTGTGGCATTACTTGATCTCTCAAATAATTTATTTTCTGGAGTGGTTCCTACTGTTTTGAAAGTGTCCAGTCTTTAACAGCTTTGAATTTGGGTGATAATAGTTTCTCAGGCTCACTTCCAAGCTCCTTAGGATCTTTGACTTCTCTTGAGATGCTCAGTTTACGTGGTAATAAATTCTCGGGAGAATTACCTTCATCTTTACAGAATGTACCAAGTTAAAATTTCTAGACTTGAGTGATAATGAATTATCAGGAGAAATACCTATGTGGATCGGCCAGAGGCTTTCATCGTTGGTTTTTCTTAGCCTTCAAAGAAATCAGTTCAGGGGAATGATTCCCCATCAACTTTGTGGATTGAAATATCTACAAATCTTGGATCTCTTTGTAAATACAATCTTTGATACCATACCACCATGTCTCAATAATTTCACTTCAATGGCAAAAAAAGTGAGTTTAGATCGAAGGATTGAGCTTCACCTCTTAGATGAAGTGACTTCTCTATGGTTCATTCAGCTTAGGTATGTTGATGAGGCATTGCTTACATGGAAAGGAACAAAGCAAAGCTATCCACAACTTGGACTGCTACTAGCCATTGATCTCTCGTGTAACAAATTAACAGGAGAGATTCCTGAAGAAGTAAATAGTCTTCAAGAACTGGTTGCATTGAACCTGTCAAGAAATTTTTTTACAGGAAAAATTCTTCAAAAGATTGGGCATCTAAGACAACTAGAGGTGCTTGACCTGTCAAGAAACAAGTTCTCAGGAAACATCCTAACGAGCTTGTCTGAATTAACATTTCTGTTGAACATGGACTGTAAAGCAACAAAGGAGCAACTTGGTGCATTTTGTTTATTTTGTTTATTTTTAATATTTGTAATGATAGCTATAATTGAAACAAGTTGATATGCAACTTGGTTTCATAATAATAGCTAATATGCTTTCATAATGATAGCTATAATGCTTTCATCTTTTTAATTATTAATTGGCAACTTGCAACTTGGTTTCATAATAATAGCTAATATGCTTTCATAATGATAGCTATAATGCTTTCATCTTTTTAATTATTAATTGGCAAGTTGCCAATTAATAATTAAAAAGATGAAAGCATTATAGCTATCATTATGAAAGCATATTAGCTATTATTATGAAACCAAGTTGCATATCAACTTGTTTCAATTATAGCTATCATTACAAATATTAAAAATAAACAAAATAAACAAAATGCACCAAGTTGCTCCTTTGTTGCTTTACAGTCCATGTTCAACACTCCTCCTTGGACTGTAGGCAACAAACACCAATTGATTTCCTTAGAAATTCAAACCTGATTGTGCCAAGAGGCTTTGTCAAAATGTCAGCCAATTGATCTTGTGAGCTGCAATGTATTAGACTCACTTCTTTGGATTGGACAACTTCTCGAACAAAGTAAAACTTGAGCTTAAAATGTTTGGTTTTGCTATGAAAAACAGGATTTTTAGAGATGGCAACTGCTGACTGGTTATCCACCAAAATTTCAGTAGGCTCGAGCTGTTCTTCATTCAAATCACATAGCAACTTCCTAAGCCAAATGGCTTGATTCACTGCTGCAGCTGCTGCTATGTATTCGGCTTCAGCAGTAGACTGAGCAATAGTTTGTTGCTTCTTTGAACTCCAACTGAAAACTCCCGAACCAAGTGTAAAGAAGTAGCATGAAGTACTTCTCATATCATCAACTGATCCACCCCAGTCACTATCTGAGTAGCCAGTTAATTTCGGCTCACTTCCTTTCTTGAACATTACACCAAACTTCAAAGTACCTTTGACATACCTGAGTATTCTCTTTGCTGCTTTCAAATGAGTTGTATTGCAGCTGTGCATGAATCTAGACAGTAGAATAACTGAATGCATAAGGTCAGGTCTGGTTGCTGTCAAGTAAAGTAAACATCCAATCAGGCTTCTATACTCCTTTTCATCTACCTTTTCTTCATTTCCAAAGCTGCTTAGTTTCTCTCCCACAGCTAATGGTGTGCTCACTGTTTTGCTGTTTTCCATATGAAACTTAGTGAGAATTTTCAAGGCAAATGCATGCTGGCTGATAAAAATGCCTTGATCAGACTGGTCTACTTCCATACCAAGGAAGTAAGTCATGATTCCCAAGTCTGTCATGCAAACATGTCTTGCATATTCTTCTTGAACTCCTGAATCAAATCGACCCTGCTTCCAGTCACTAATAGATCATCTACATATATTGAGACAATCAGCAAAGTCTCATCTTTGGACTTCTTTATAAACAAAGTTGGCTCACTCAAACTTTTCTCGAAATTGAGCTTAGACAGGTAAGCATCTATCCTGTCATACCAGGCTCGAGGAGCCTGTTTTAGTCCATAGAGTGCCTTCTTCAGCTTGTAAACCTTGTCCTCCTTTCCTTGGACTTTAAATCCATCAGGCTGTTCAACATAAATCTCCTCTTTAAGGAAGCCATTCAGGAAAGCTGACTTGACATCAAGCTGATGGACCTTCCACTGTTTCTGTGCAGCCAAAGCAAACAGGAGCTTTATGGTGTCCAGCCTTGCTACTGGAGCAAATGTCTCCTCAAAATCAATGCCAAACTGTTGATTGTACCCTTTCACCACAAGCTTTGCCTTATGCTTGTTCAAAGAGCCATCAACATTAAATTTGGTCCTGAAAACCCATTTGACACCTATGACCTTCTTCTGATCAGGTCTGTCTACCAGATCCCAAGTGTCATTCTTATGGATCACGTCGATTTCAGCCTCCATAGCCTTCTTCCAGCTCTTGCTTCTTGCAGCTTCTTCATAGCTTGAAGGCTCAACAATGGCCACATTGCATCTTTGGTAGATATCAACAATAGACCTGGTCCCTCTCACAGGAGTATCATCTACATTGGCATTACTGACTTCATTTTCTGCCAATTCCAGATTGTTGTCAATCTGCTCTTCTTCAAACTGACTTGTGTTAGAGCCATCTAGACTCCAAAACCTTCCTTCATCGAATTTGACATCCCTGCTTACCAAAATCTTCTTGGTTGAAGGATCAAATACTCTGTAGCCCTTCTTGCAGCTACTGTAGCCAACAAATATACCAGGAACTGATCTCTTCTCAAGCTTGGTTCTTCTTTCTGCAGGGACAAGTACAAAACACATGCAACCAAACACTTTTAAATGGGAAACTGTTGGTTTAAGATCATACCATGCTTCAAAAGGAGTTTTATCATTTAAAGCATGTGTTGGCAGCCTATTGAGCAGGTACACTGAGGTGTTGACACCTTCAGCCCAAAAAATGTTTGGAAGCTTGCTTTGAAACAACAAACACCTGGTCATGTTCATCACTGTTCTGTTCTTCCTTTCACATACTCCATTTTGCTGAGGAGTATACACTGTGGTCAATTGATGATGAATCCCAGCCTGCTCACATAGCTTCTGAAATCTTTCAGACAAGTATTCAGAACCATTGTCTGTCCTTAAGGCCTTAATCCTGCAGCCTATTTGATTTTCTGCCAATGCCTTGAACTTTCCAAAAACTTCAAACACTTCTGACTTTTGTTTCATGAAATAAACCCAGCAAAATCTAGTCAGATCATCAATAAACAGTATAAAATACTTACTGCCATTCAGTGAAGGAGTCTTCATTGGTCCACAGACATCTGAGTGCACCAATTCAAGTCTTTCTCGAGCCCTCCATGCTTGGTTTACTGGAAAAGGCAACCTGGCCTGCTTGCCAAGCTGACACACTTCACAAACACCTTCACCTGCACTAACCTTCACCATGTCCTCTGTCATGTTCATTTTGTGTAGCAAATCAAGTGATTTGAGGTTAACATGGCCAAACCTCTTGTGCCAAAGATCAGTATTGTCAACTGAGCTTGTATAGGCACTTTTCTCAAGTTGGCTCACATCCAACATAAAACACCTATCTGCCATGGGTGCTGAAACAACTTTTCTACCAAGAATATCATTAATAACACAAGAATCATTCTTGAAAACTAGAGAGTAGCCTTTCTTAACCAGCTGACCTACACTAAGTAGATTTTGATCTATTTCAGGTACATAAAGCACATTTGAAATAACCTTGTTACCTGAACTAGTGTTGATCACAACATCACCTCTGCCTTTAGCTTCAATCAGATTCCCATTGCCTATTCTGACCTTTGAAGCAAAACTCCTGTCAAGATCCTTGAACAGGCTCTCATTTGATGCCATGTGATGTGAGTAGCCACTATCCACAAGCCAACTGCATTTGGATTTGCTTGTGGTTGTAGAACATGAGGCAGTGAAGACATGCTCCTCCTGAGCTTGAAGATCTTCAGCAGTCTTGGCTTGTACTGACAGAGTTTGTGACTTTTCTTGATTTCTACAAATCTTTTCATGATGACCATACTGCTTGCAGCTCTTGCATTGGATGTCTGGTTTGTTCCAGCAATACTTCTCCAAATGGTTAGTCTTCTTGCAGTGAACGCATGGTGGAAACCTCCTTCTACCGACATCTTTCTTTGATCTTTCCCTCTTTTCAAACCAAGGCTTCTTAGCTTTCTGACTTGAGCTAGAGCCTTCTCTGACCTTTGCTTGAAAAGCACCTTCAGGACTTTCCTCCTGCCTACTTGCTCTTCTCTGCTCAAGTGCATAAAGTGAGTTAACCAACTCAGACAAAGAAATGGTTGTGAGATCTCTCGAGTCCTCCAATGAGGAGATTTTTGACTCAAACCTTTCAGGTAATGTGGTAATAACCTTCTCAACAACCCTGCTGTCACTGAAATCTTCTCCAAGGAGTCTAATATTATTGACAGTAGTCATAATCCTATCAGAATATTGCTTGATAGTTTCTGACTCCTTCATCTTCAAATTTTCAAACTCCCTTCTAAGATTAATTACTTGTTGCTGCCTTGTCTTGTCTGATCCCATGAACTCCTCTTTCAGCTTGTCCCAAGCTTGTTTGGGTGAGTCATAGGCCATGATGCGAGTAAAATTACATCAGACACTCCATTCTGTAGGCAGGCCATGGCTTTATGCTTCTTGGCTCGCTCCTCACCATGTTGCTTGATCTGAGCAATGGTTGGATTTGCTCTCAATGGTAGTGGCTCGACATCATTTTCAACTGCACTCCATAGATCAAGTGCTTGGAGGTAAGTTTTCATTTTAACTATCCAAATGTGGTAGTTTTCTCTAGCAAAAATTGGTGGTGGAGGAGGTGCAAAGCTCATGTTGCTGAAACTGGTTTGACAAACACGATTTTTGAGTTTATTTTGAAATAAAAAAACTTAAACAACAGAGGTCCTCAAAGACAAGAGGCTCTGATTACCATTTGTTGGAAAAAAACAGCAGCAACAATGAACAACAAAGAGCATAAGCTCATGAAAACAGCAAGCAAAAATTGATAGGCTAAAAAATAGCCGAATGAGAAGTACTCACTTTCATTTCCATTACAAAATATATAAGAATTACAAAAGTGGAATGTTTACCTAACAATTTCCTCTAAATTTGGCAACTGCTTGCTGTTTTCATGAGCTTATGCTCTTTGTTGTTCATTGTTGCTGCTGTTTTTTTTCCAACAATTTCTAAGTATCTTAGACTTGTCTTACAAGGACTTGTCTAGAAAAATTCCAACCAGCACTCAACTACAGAACTTTGATCTTTCATCATTTTCTCATAATAGTGGACTTTGTGGTCCTCCAATTTCACCTAATTGCTCAATGGTGGAACCTTCCGGCAAACCTGCAGTAGGAGGTGAAGAAGATTCTGATGTGTTCATGAAATGGTTTTCACTGGCATGGGACTTGGATTTGTGGTCGGGTTCTACGGGTTTTGTAGTGTTGTGTTCTTCAAGCTTTCATGGAGGCATTCATATTATCGTTACTTGGATAATGCAAAGGATTGGGTTTATGTTTCATTTGTTTTGCTGAAAGCAAGGTTTGTGAGGAGAATCAAAGCTCTTTCAACAAGTTGCACAAGGTAATAATTTTACTTTCTTTACTCCTTAACAATGTTATTTCAATGTTGAGAAATATATCCTTAACTAAATAACAAAGTTCTATATATATATTTTTTCAGGTCTGATTAGAACTGCAATTGAAGGTGGTTTTCCTGCATGTGAGAAAATCTTAATAAAAAACTTATAAATTAATACATTTTTGTACTTTTGATGATTTCTAATTTCTATATACCAGGAAGAGATTTGTGATGACTGTCTTTGACTTTTTTGTAATACGTTTATCTTATCTTTGGTTTGTATATTTCTTTTTTATCCAAAGTAATTTTATCAAAACAAGAAGGCTCCTTGCTAATAAAAAGGGAAAATATATTGATTGGCGAAAATTTATCAAAATTATAACAATAGTTTCCATACGTTGAAAATCTTCTTTATTTCTATGCTTAACTTATAAATTGGTATCTAAACTATACCTTTTTCTTATCTTGATATCTAAACTTTTTTTTCGTACATAAGGTACCTATACTACTTATTTTTCTCAAGTTGGTATCTCCGTTAGTTAAACCTTCAAATCTATTTACAGAAAAAACTTAACCCATAAATTGCTACCTAAACTATGTATTTGTTGAAGCTGGCTTGCATGCTGACAAGAAGCAACAGAAGTTGCCCGAGCCAAGCAGTTGCAGCTGAAGTTCATGCTGCTGATTCATTTTGCTACTTTCAAATGATATTTTGTAACTTAGTTAGATTAGAGCTAAGTTGTTGATATACTTGATGTAATTTGTTGATGTTGGAGCTGATAAATCAGCCTAACCAAGTGTGCAAGTTTTGTTTCAACAAGTTTCAATGTACTTAGTAATAGTAGGTAATGTTTAGGTAACCATTTTGTTTTTCTTGACCAGCATATGTCTGGTATATGTATTGACTTATGCCATCTTACAAAGAATGAAAATTCATCAAGTTCATCATCAACTCTCTTTTCTTGCTTTTCTTTTGTCTTTCAGTTTGATTCTGTATTATTTTCTCAGTAAGTATCAAGCCTTTATGCTCAAGAACTATCTTGCATCCTTCATTTTTCATACTTTTAGTTCCAACAATTGGTATCAAGAGCTTAGTTCTTAGTTGATATGTCATTCTTCAAGTTTAAAAATCATGTCTTCATCCGGATTCTCTCCAGCTTCACCACTAGTGTTCAATGGTGAAGGCTACCACATTTGGGTAGTGAAAATGAAGACCTACCTGTAAGCATTTGACTTGTGGGAGGTTGTTAACTCCTATGCTGAACTAGCACTTCTAAGAGCCAATCCCACAGTGGCATAGATCAAGAAGCACATAGATGAAAGAGCCAAAAGACACAAGGCAATGTCTTGCATCCAAAACAGTGTGTCTGATATGATTTTTACAAGGATCATAGCTTGTGAGTCACCAAAGCAGGCCTGGGATAGGCTGAAGGAGGAGTTTCAAGGGACTGAAGGGACAAGACAACAACAACTCTTGAATTTGAGAAGAGACTTTGAAAATTTAAAGATGAAGGATGAAGAAATAGTAAAGCAATATTTAGATAGAATCATGGCTGTTGTGAATAGCATTAGATTTCTTGGGGACCAGTTTAGTGAAGCAAGAATTGTAGAGAAGGTTATCTCAACTTTGCTTGAGAGATATGAAGCCAATATCTTCTCCCTTGAAGACTCGAGAGATCTGGCTAGCATCTCTTTGACTGAGTTAACCAATGCCCTTTATGCTCAAGAGCAAAGAAGGGCCAATAGGCAGCAGGAGCATCAAGAAGGTGCCTTACAAGTTAAGAGCAGATCTGCCTTGAGCTCCTCTGGCTACAAAGGGAGAAAGGCTTGGTCTGACAAGCCAAGAAGAGATGGAGTAAGAAAGAGATATCCACCTTGCCCACACTGTAAAATGCTCAGTCATCTAGGAGAAAATTGTTAGTTTAGGCCTGGTGTACTGTGCAAAGTCTACAAAAAGATGGGCCATGCTGAGAAAATCTGCAGAAACAAAGGTAAGCTGAGACAAAACCAACCTCAACAGCCAAGAGCTGAAGCTCAAGTGGCAGAAGAAGGCAGTGACCAGGAATAGCAAGTCTTTGCAGTCTATTGCTTAGATGCCTAAGGAAAAGCCATAAAAGGATAGCTGATAAACAGTGGTTGCATGAACCACATGACTCCTAATGCTGCTATCTTCAAGGACATTGATAGAAGCTTTAAAACAAACGTGAAAGTTGGCAATAGACACTTTATCAAAGCATAAGGCAAATGAGATGTGTTGATTAACACTCCCACAAGTATCAAACTTGTTTCAAATGTCTTGTTTGTGCCTGAAATTGACAGAAATCTGCTAAGTATAGCTCAGTTGCTAGAAAGAGCTATTCAGTAGTGTTCAAAGGCGAAGAATGCCTAATCAGTGATCCAAGTGGATCCATGCTTTTGTCAGTGACCATGGCCAATAGGAGCTTTGTAGTAGACTGGAACAAGAGCTCAAACAGTGCCTACACAACAGTGTTAGATGAATCTAAGCTGTGGCATAAGAGGCTAGGCCATGTTAACTATAAGTCACTGGCTCAATTGACCAAGAAGATTTGGTTGAAAACTTCTCCAAATCAGTTGAGAAAGAAGATGTTTATGAAGTGTGTCAGTTAGGAAAGCAAGTTAGATTTCCATTTCCTTTGAACATGGCCTGGAGAGCCTCAGAAAAATTACAACTAGTCCACACTGATGTGTGTGGCCCTATGAAGATAGAGTCTTTGAATGGCAGCAAGTATTTTATCCTTTTCATTGATGACTGCTTGAGATATTGCTAGATTTACTTCCTAAAGCAAAAATCAGAAGTGGCCTCTGTATTCTAAAAGTCTAAAGCTGCAGCAGAAATAAAAACAGGTTGCAACCTAAAGACATTGAGGTCAGATAATAGCACATAATACACTTCAGCAAGGTTTTAGGGCTTTTGTAATGAAACTGGCATTAAGCACCAGCTCACCAATACTTATACACCTTAGCAAATGGTGTTAATGAAAGGAATAATCGAACTCTGATGGATATGGCCAGGTGCCTAATGTTTGAAAGGAATTTGCCTAAGACACTTTGGGCTGAGGCAGTTAACACTGCAGTTTACCTTCAAAACATGCTACCAATACTAAGGCATTGATTCAAAAACTCCATTTGAGGCCTGGTTTGGGTTCAAACCATCACTTGCTCACTTGAAAGTCTTTGGTTGCATCTGTTATACACATGTTCATGTTATCAAGAGGGACAAGTTAGCTAAGAAGGCACAACCTGGTATCTTGGTGGGCTACAGCAACGTTAAGAAAGACTAAAAGATTCTGGATTCTTAACCAACAAAGTCTTTGAGCAGAGATGTTGTGTTTGATGAGAAGTTAGGCTGAAATTGAGATAAGAATAAACTAGATTGTGCTACTAAAGATTTAATGATGGATCAGACTAAAGCAGATCAAAATGCTCTTGAATTAGACATTAACCATGAGCCAGTCAGGGGAACCAGACCTTTAAGTGAGATATATAAGAAAGTTGAAGTGGCTGCTATTGAACTAAGCTGTTTTGAAGAAGCTGAGGCTCAACAAGGATGGAAACAGGCCATGGTTGATGAAATGAACATGGTTCACAAGAATCAGACCTAGGAGCTAGTTACAAGACCAGCCAACAGGAAGGTCACAGGAGTGAAATTAGTGTTTCGAGCCAAGCACAATGTTGATAGAACTCTGAACAAGCTGAAGTCAAGGCTAGTTGTGAAGGGATTCAATCAAAATTTTGGCATTGACTACTTCGAGACATTTGCACCAATAGCCAGACTTGACACAATTAGGCTATTAGTTGCTTTGGCAGCACAGAAGCAGTGGAAAATTCATAAACATGATATAAAGTCTGCTTTTCTCAATGGTTTTCTTGATGAGGAGATCTATGTTGAACAACCAAAAGGTTTCAAAATTGTAGGCAAGGAAGACAATGTGTACAAGCTAAAAAAGGCCTTGTATGGCTTAAAACAAGCACCAAGAGCCTGCTATGACAGAATCGATAGCTACCTAGCTAGCTTGGGGTTCAAGATAAGCATTAGTGAACCAACCTTGTATGTGAAGAAGAAAGGCAATGAAACACAGCTCATAGTGTCCCTATATGTTGATGACCTGTTGGTGACAGGAGAAGTTATGAATTGCTGACTGGTTTCAAAGGAAAAATGGAGAAAAAGTTTAAGATATCTGATTTAGGACAAATGTCCTACTTCCTTCTAGGCAAGTTATGAATTGCTGGCTGGTTTCAAAGGCAAAATGGAAAAAAAGTTTGAGATGTCTGATTTAAAACAAATTTCCTATTTCCTTGGCCTGGAAGTGTCTCAAACTCAGCAAGGGATCTTCCTAAGTCAGAAGGCATTTTCCTTGAAGATTCTGAACAAGTTCTCCATGTTGAATTGTAAAGCAACAAGCACTCTAGCTGCTGTTAGAGAAAAGCTATCAAGCCAAGGTGATTTCAAGAAGGTAGATGACACAACCTACAGAAGTTTGGTTAGATGTTTGCTCTATTGACAGCTACTAGACTAGACATTATGTTGCAGTAAGTCTTCTATCTAGATTCATGCATTACTGCAATGAAAAGCATTTTTAAGCTGCCAAAAGAGTTTTTAGGTATATCAAAGGTGCACTGAGCTTTGGAATGATGTTCAGTAAAGTTAATAGCATGAAACTACTTGGTTATGCTAATAGTGACTCGCTGGATCGATAGATGATATGAAGAGCACCTCAGAGTATCTATTTACTTTGTTCAGCTATTTTTTTGGAGTTCAAAGAACAAACAATAGTTGCTCAATCAACAACTAAGGCAGAGTATTGGAACTACAGGAGTTGTTAACCAAGCAATTTGTTAAGAAAATCATGCCAGACTGAATCTACACCAAAGGAAGCAACAAAGATCAAATGTGACACAGTCTGCTATTGCATTGCAAAGAATCCAGTTTCCATGGGAGAACAAAACACTTCAAGATTAAGTTTCATTTTGTTAGGGAAATGAACAAGCTGAAGAGTGAAACTGATTCATTGCAGTTCTTAGGATCAACTTGTTGATATCCTGAAAAAGCCACTTAGTGTGTCAAGGTTTTAGCATTTGAGAGTCAAATTGGGAGTTTGCAGTATGCAAGCCAAGGAGGAGTGTTGAAGCTGGCCTGCATGCTAACAAGAAGCAACAGAAGCTGCCCGAGCCAAGCAGTTGCAGCTAAAGTTCATGCTGCTGATTCATTTTACTACTTTCAAATGATATTTTGTAACTTAGTTAGATTAGAACAAAGTTGTTGATGTACTTGATGTAATTTGTTGATGTTTGAGCTGATAAATCAGCTTAACCAAGTGTGCAGTTTTGTTTCAACAAGTTTCAATGTGCTTAGTGGTAGTAGGTAATGTTTAGGTAACCATTTTGTTTTTCTTGACCAACATATGTCTGGTATATGTATTGACATTATGCCATCTTACATAAGAATGAAAAATTCATCAAAGTTTCATCATCAAACTCTCTCTTCTTGCTTTTCTTTGTCTTTCAAGTTTGATTCTGTATTGTTTGCTCAGCAAGTATCGAGCCTTTATGCTCAAGAAACTATCTTGCATCCTTCATTTTTCATATTCTTAGTTCCAAAGGTATTTTTTTTCCATTTTGGTACCTATTTTTTTTTTTGTTACAAGTGAAACCTTATGTAGCGAAATAGACAAAAGCATTCTTTTCTTTTCATATATATATTGTTTTTATTTTTTTCTTTCTTTAGAATCAAACTGATGGTCAAACTAGTTAAGTCACTGATTCTCAGTTTGATCAGTTTTTCCAATTATATCAATATTATTAAAAATTTTAAAAAATTAAAAATAGAGATAACGGGGTCAATTGTCTTTTTAGCTTGGTTCAATCAATCCGTATCGATTTGCAAGTCAATTAGTTTAACCCCCTATCTTGATCTAGTTGTAAAAAAGCTAGTTTTGATCGATGAAATAAATCGTTAGCATCTCAACCGAGAGAGGAGAGATGATGTAAAAGAAAACTATAAATAAAATAATTTAAAAAATATTTTTAAACTTTATATGATTTGGCAAATTATTATTGGCTGATTTTTTTAATTGATATATAATATAGTATAGTTTAAATGCGAATTTATGAGTTAACACTTATTTCTAATATATAATATAGTATTAAAAATATTTATATATATATTTTTTTACAAATTTAACAATACTCATATTGCATTATATTATTTAATTTAATATCATTATTCTTTTTTTCATAATTATTTTTTAACTTATGATATTTCAACCATTTAATTATTTTAAATTTAAATATTTAAATAAAATAATTATAAATACTAACATTAATTTAAAATGATTGTATTCTAAAATCTTGAAAATTTTAAAATTTCCTATCCAAACAAAGTTCTGTTGATAAAATAAACATATATAAAATTACTGGACTGATATTTAAAAAGGACATAATTTCAAATTTTTAATAATTTTTACTGTAACAACTTAATTTCTGTCGATGTCAGAAATTTGGTTTAGGTTGAATTCCTTAAATTGATTCGTTCAAATTTCAAATAGAAAAATTAACAAATCGTATGTGGGATTAATAATAAAACCGAACAGTAATTAAATAAATTAAGTTTTTTTTATAATTAGTACGATGACTAAATTAAAGGTAGTAGGAGAAAGAAATTTGATTGAAGCGTTGTACATGACATTGATTAGCAAATGATCATGTCCTTAAAAGCAAATATTCCATGGTTAAAATAACTTTGTGGCCAAACATGATATATGTCATTAAGTTCCATTAGCTATGCATAGTGACTTTATGACCATTAGTTTCTTTTATTTATTAATTTAACTAGTTAATTATAATTAATAATAGGTAAGTATAGTGGAAGGAAAGAGAGATAAGGCTTATTTTCCTCATCTCCCTCACGGTAAAGAAAGAAAAATTTCATGGTTCTTTTCTTCATTTACGTCCACTAGATTGCTCAGGAGGTGATTTTAGTTTGAATTTGTTGAATTCTAGGCATTGATAGTTGATAAGCATAGCTCAGTTATTTAGATTAAGTAATTGATGATGTTTAGTTGAGAAATTATATTGAATACTAAAGTTAGAGAGAGATTGAAGATAAGAACTTTAGATGAAAATTATGTTATAATATTAGTAAGATAATGGGTGTTATAAGAATAAGCTTGATTTAATCTTAAAGGCTTTGAAAACATTAATGTGGAATATTAAGGATCGAATTAAATAAATTGAAAGTTGTAGGAAATTTTTGTCATGAACTG
Organism: Gossypium hirsutum; assembly: GCF_007990345.1. Classification (NCBI taxonomy): domain Eukaryota; kingdom Viridiplantae; phylum Streptophyta; class Magnoliopsida; order Malvales; family Malvaceae; genus Gossypium; species Gossypium hirsutum. The sequence goes on along the minus strand of NC_053441.1, from coordinate 60,547,081 downwards.
AAAGTTTGAGGTCTTTAGTGGAGAAATATGAAAGCAAACCGAAAGTTACGAGCATTTCGAATATTAGGGCTTGTCAGCTAAATGAATGATGTTCATGTTATATTGTGTCTTTCTATTTGATTGTGTGATTAATGAGTTTTTGTTTCGGTTTAATTACGTAGCTACATGCGTAGGACCATTCATATAAAGAGAAGCTAAAGTCGTTGACGAATAGTTTTTCTAGTTTGTGCTATACATAATTCACTTCTAATTAATATGGTCGTAATAGTTAGTCGTAAAATTAAAATTAAAATTATTGTAAGAAAAATCACAAAATAAATATAAGAAAAACCAATTATGTTGAAAATTCTAACAAAAGGTAAAGTCTTCATTTGATTTGAGTTTGATAATCAATGCAAAATATAAGTTTTAGTGTTTATTTAATACATTAATTTTAGTTGCCAGTATCACGCCCTAGCAACCAATCTTTCCTTACCTTCATCGATAATCAAGAAGAAAATTCGGTTGAAATTATTTCCTTTATCAATAAACAACCCTATAAGTTCTAGCCTAGGATTCAGCTTACCGATAGTATTACCTAATTATAACCAAGCAACACAAGTAGAATTCATTTAGAATTAATTAAATAATTACAAAATTTGCTATTTTAATCCACAAGACAAAGTATCTTTAACAATTGAATTCGTTTGGTGCTTTGCCCTTGTTATAAAATTTTATTGCTGAGCTCAAAAAAGAAAAAAGAAAAAAAATAGTTGCAAGTGTTTTTGGTGGTGAGTAGATGGAAAATTAAATTAACTTAAAACACTTTTTCTTTCTAAAGAAATAATATTTTACCAGTGTATCGTTGAAAAATTAACCCAAAAAGTAAGTCTAGTGTGGAAAATTGAAATTTACATTGTAAAGCTCAAGTGGAATTTAGAACAAAAGCAAAACAGGCCTTAATTAGTGCCTATAGTCAAAAGTAAATTGGACACACCAATTGCAATTGCAAGGTAATTTCTGATTCATATTATTGTCATTTGAAACTGAAGAAGAAAATTGTGGGGTAATTAAATGAATTGACAACAAAAGCAAGTCTAAGTCAGGTTGCTTTGATCAATACATTGATTGATGGTACGTTTGACTACATCTTGTTGTTACATTTTCTTTACAGCTCTTTGATTTGACTCTAAGAACGTCGGTTTTATAAATTGATTGTCTTTTTGTAGTTACGTATCTTATAGGCTTTGATATATCTAATTTTTTAAATCAAATTTTTTATTTTTGAATTTGTGATATCAAGTTTAATTGGACCATCAACTCAATTATGAAATTTACAAGAACACTCACTTCTTTTAAATTATAATTAAATTTATAATTATATATTATAAATTATTACTACCCTCAAATCTATATTCATTAGCGGCATAAAATGGTAAAACTCAAGGTTATATGAATAATTCATTTTGAATCACCCCCAAGTAAATATCACAAAAGATAGAAAAAAGTGATACTTA